>NW_010161720.1:6448-16079 GCF_000695765.1 Mesitornis unicolor | reverse complement strand
ACTGTTGTAGGTACAATAGTGCATTTTGTGATTCTCTTGTTGTTGTAAATAGTGTAATCTTTCTTTTAAAATTGCAATAGCACATTCTTCATTGTATCCACAAACCTGCAATAGTGACATACTGGATCTGCATGTGTTGTTCAAATAAATTGTTAAATTTAAACTCTGCAGTAGAGTCTCTTTTTGTCACACCAGGTCCGTCTGCAGAATCTTTCTACCCTCAGGCAGATCAACACTCCCTCCGAACTTAGTGTCATCTGCAAACTTACTGAGGGTTCACTTGATACCCCCATCTATGTCATTAATAAAGATATTAAATATAAGTGGCCCCAGTACGGAGCCCTGTGGAGCACCACTAGTGACTGGCCAGCAGATGGATTTAACGCCATTCACCATAATTCTTTGGGCTCGGCCATCCAGCCAGTGTTTTACCTAGTGAAGTGTATGCTGTCCAAGTCATGCGCAGCCAGCTTCTCCAAGAGGGTGCTATGAGAAATGTATTCAAAGACCTGGACTAAAGTCCAGATAGAAAATGTTCACAGCCTTTCTCACATCCACTTAGCAGGTTACCTCGTCACAAAAGAAGATAAGGTTAGTTAAGAGGGACCTGCCCTTCCAGACCCCATGCTGACTAGGCCTGATCCCTTGGTTGTCCTGCATGTGCCTGGTTCCATGACCTTCCCTGACACCAAGGTCAGACTGACAGGTCTGTAGTTCTGTGGGTCCTTCTTCCAGCCCTTCTTGCAGATGGGTATCACATTTGCAAGCCTCCAGTCATCTGGAACTTCCCCATTTAGCCAGGATTGTTGATAAATAATGGATAGTGACTTGACAAGCACTTCTGCTAACTCCCTCAGGACCCTGGGATGGATCTCATCTGACCCATAGACTTGCGTATATCTAGGTGGTGTTGCAGGTCACTAACCATCTCCTTATGGATTATAGGGGCTTCACAATGCTTCCCATTCCTGTCTTCATGCTCAAGGGGCTGGGTACCCAGAGTACTACTGGATTTCTTACTAAAGACTGAGGCAAAGAAGACATTAAGTGTTTCAGCCTTTTCCTCATCCCTGGTCACTATGTTTCCCCCTGCATCTACTAAAGGGTGGAGACTCTCCTTAGTTCTCTTTTTGTTGCTAATGTATTTATAGAAACTCTTTTTATTGTCTTTAACAGCACTAGACAGGTTAAGTTCCATCTAGGCTTTGGCCATTCTAATTTTCTTTCTTCACAGTCTCATGGCAACCTTGTAGTCCTCCTGAGTTGCCTGCCCCTTTTTCAAAAAAACATAAAATCTCCTCTGACACATCGGGATGACCTGCTCTTGTGCCTTTAAGATTTCCTTCTTGTAGAGTGTCCAGCCTTCCTGGACTCCTTTGCCCTTCAGGACTACCTCCCAGGGACTCTGCCTGGCAGGTTCCTAAACAGCCTGAAGTCTTCCAGCCACAAGTCCAAATTGGCAATTCTGCTAGCCTCCATCCTTACTTCTCCAAGGACTGAAAGCTCCACCATTTCATGACCTCTGTGCCCAGGACAGCCTCCAACTGTCACATCCCCCACAAGACCTTATCTTTTCACAAACAGCAGGTCCAGCAGGGTGCCTTCTCTTGTTGGTTCCTTCACGAGCTGTGTCAAGAAGTTATCTTCCCAGAACCTCTTGGATTGTTCCCTCTCTGCTGTGTTTCATTTCCAGCAGACATTTGGGAAGTTGAAGTCCCCCACAGGTACAAGGGGAAGCAAACGCAAGGCTTCTCCCAGCTGTGTATGGAATATTTTATCTATCTCTTCATCCTGGTTAGGTGGTCTATAACAAACTCCCATCATGATATCTGCCTTGTTGGCCTCCCCCTTGATCCTCATCCATAGGCATTCAACTCATATAGTCACTATCCTTAAGCTCTGGGCAGTCAAAGCATTCCCTAACATGGCCACCCCACCACCTCTCCTTCCTTGCCTATCTGTTCTGAAGAGCTTATACCCATCTATGGCAGCACTCCAGTTGTGTGACTCATCCCACCACATTTCCATGATAGCAACTATATTGTAGTTTCACCAATGCACAATGGCTTGTCATTCCTCCTTTTTATTGCTCATGCTGCATGCATTGTTGTAGACATACTTTCTTTGGGCCAAAACCCCTGCCACCCTTTTGCAGGGACTAGTCCTGATTTCTACCAGGTCATTCTGAGAAGCTCCCATGGTTACTAACCCATCTTTGTTGCTATATGGAACTCCATCCCCTACCTCCACTGACACAGTATTCTCTTCTGAAGAATCTCACTAGTGCACCGTCCAACAGATGTCGGTGCTTCACCCACAGGTTCATCTCTAGTGAGTTGTGATACATTCCCTTCCCCCTTCAAATCTAGTTTAGACCTCTATCTATGAGCCCTGTTAACTCTTGCCCCAGGATTCTTTTCCCTCTTTGAGATCAGTTGGTGTACTCCAACAAAGCTGCTGAAGTGTAAATTGATCCATGATTGAAGAACCCGAAGTCTTGCCTGTGGCACCAGTCTATGAGTCAGGCATTGATATGCTGGCTCTTCCTGTTTATCACCTCAAAATTCCCTGCAACTGTTGGGATAGAAAAGGATACTACTTCTGCTCCCAATCCCTTAGAAGTTCCAAGACCTTGAATTCCCTCTTCATTGCCCTCAAACTACTTGCTGCAATCTCATCACTGCCTGCCTGGAAGACCAGTAATGGATAGTAGCCAGAAGGCTGAACTAGGGTAGGGATTTTTCTCTGTATGTCTTAACCCTTGCCCTGGGAGGCAGCAGACTTCCCTGAGGAGTGGGTCTGGTCTGCATATGGAACCTTCCGTTCCCTATGACAAGGACTCATTTGTCTTTCTTAATTGAAGCTGTTTTTCTATGTGGATTCATCCAACTAAGCCTTGGTGGTGCCTCTGAGCTAGGCAAGCTGCCTTCTTGCTCGTTATTCTGCTCCACTTGTAGAATGTCACAGCTGTTTTGCAAGGGCACATGGGAAGGTGAAGCAGTTACTGAGGGGGGTGGGGCATGCCTGCAATGGGTAGAAAGATATGTGCATTGTTGTTTGTATTGGGTTTTCTGTGAGGGGTTTTTGGTTGTGTCTTTGGTAACAGGGGAAGGGCTATGGAGATGGCCCTTTAAGAAGCTACCTGAAAAGCTCTCCCTTTGCCTTTGTCAGACCCGCCTCTGACCAGGGTCAAACCAATTAGCGTCCCTGAGAATTCATGTATTTAAGAGTGGTGCAAGGCACGCCTCGGTCTCTCCCTCTGGCACCGGCCCTGACCGACGCGACCTCAGGTGCGGGTGGCGCGACCCTGGCCTTGCCCAGCTGGGCTTGGCCAGCCTCAACCCCAACTTAAGCTTAAGCCCCCTGCAGCTCCGTTCCAGAAAAAAAAAGAGAGAGAGAACCAGGATCTCCATAACCATCAGAGGAGATCTGCAGCAGAGAAAGGAGTGGGGCTCAATGAGAACAACTTTGAAGAACACCAAGGTCAGTTTGAAGGAAGGTGAAGGAACCAAGAACAAAAGCTGAGCCCAGGAAGAAGGGAGGGGTGGGGGAAAGGTGTTTTGATGTTAAGATCTGGTTGTATCTCCCATTGTTCTACTCTGGTGTTCGTAACAAATTAAAATTGTTTTGTTTTTTGTTCCTTATGATGAGTCTGTGTTTTGCCTGTGACCTGTTTAAGTGGTGAGAAACTCTCCCAGTCCTTATTTTGACTAGGCTTTTTTTGGGACGTCGTGGTGCTCAGTTATGCACTAGACTTAAACCACGACAAATTGGAAACACTAAGTTCTTGGACTGCCTCATGAAATGACCAATTCAGTGGACAATTGGATTCAGTGGTACTGTTGGATTTTTGATATTGGCATGTCCTTTATAAATTGGATAAAGACCATCAGCTCACTTCACATTTGGGCCAAGATGTTAACATAGTTGATATTGAGATTGTAATTAATTGCTGTCAGTACATCATGTGTCATACTCAAATCTATGCTTGGCTTTTTCTAGTCTTTAGAGATGCAGAGCCCCTTGATGATCAAAGCAAAATTATTCCTTTCATTTATTTATGTCTTTATTTAAATAATTTAAGGAAAATTATACTTTGTTTTGTCTAGCCAATGAATCTATGTTTTATAAAAAAGGAGAAGCAACCTGTGTTTATTCTCAGAGAGGAGTCTATGAGGTATTTACATTTTTCAGAGTCTCAGAATTGAATGATAAATTAAAAGAGACAAATTATTCATAACTGTAGCAGTCTCAGAAATGAAGTTTTATAACTAGAAGGTCCTGTTCCAGCAAGGAACTTATATACAATCTAACTTCTAGTGCATAAGTACTTTCACTGACGTGAGGCAAATAAGCTCATGTTTAAGTACCTTCCTGGGTAAAAGCCAGAATTAAGAACAGAGTAAAATTAGAGAACTAACAACTATTTAACGCAAAGCATGAAAGAAAGCAATGACTGTAATCACGGAACGTGACTGATTGAACTAATGGTATAAATGGATTCATGAGACATCATAACTTCTTAAGGAGAAAAGAATAAATGCCATGACAAAAGCATGAAAACTTGGGACTTTAAACTAAACATGGGAAATGTTGTGGGGGACAAAGACCTGTTCCTTTCTTTAATAAAATTTACGTTCTCATAACTGCTTACAAATAGTAGGTTGCAAAGTTTAAGCATTTTCATTACTGAAATTAATTTAATAATCAGAACTGACCGAGAATTTCATGGTAATATACCACAGAAATGTAAAGTACAAGGAGTTAACTGTGATTCTAGTTATTCTAAACTACATGTGATGTGGGTGTCAAGATAAGCTGCTTAAAGTCTGAGCACTTGCCAGCACTTAGAAGCATAGGTAACACAAATTCTTGCTTTAAAAGCAACATCTATGCTCCAGCATAAGGAGATGCTTGAGGGAAATTTTCAGTCTATTGGTACTATTTAGCTGCCGTAATCCTCTTGAGTCTGAGATCATGCAGCACATAATTCTAGGAGAAACAGCTTAATTCTGTGGGCAAGCATTGGCACTCCACACCCAACTCCACACCCAAATCTCCATCTTTTTCTTCTGCCCTTGCAAGTGTGTCAAGAAGTCTTTATTAGGTGAAAAAAATAATCAGGATTTTTTCCTGGATCTTCTAAGGTCTTTCTTACGGAGCTTTGGAATTTGACGACTATGTTCTATAGACAAGCTGTAGATTTCAGCAGTATTGTGGTATGCTGGGTGACACCAGATCCTACAATTCATGTACAGAATAAGCTATCTACGAAGAAATCTTTTATATAAAATAGTGACTGACATCATCAGCTGTGGTCCTATTCTTTTTAAGTTGCTGAACTGACAGAAAAAGAAAGTAAAATTTGTAGCTGCCAGTTACAAGTGGAGAGATGTAAAGCCTATAAAGCTGTTGTGGTTACGCGCCCCTCATTTTCACCTTCCCAGCATATAGGCATGTGGCAAGGTGCAGGGCAAAATGAGCAAGGCAGTAGACAAAAATGCACAGCTCCCAAGAGACAGTTTCTGTGTGACATTTCCTGCTGTTGCCATCAGGTAGAAGAGCCTAAAGGCTAATGTCAAAGTTCATTTGGAAACCAGGTAGCCAACACTGGATCTCACCCAACCACTGGTTCCCACCTCTTACAGAGCATATCTTAGTGCTGGTAGACATCAACATTCTACTTTTTCTAACAAGCAGTTTCTCTTGCAGTAGTTATATAGTACAAATTGAGGTACTGAAAAAAAATAATTTTGATATTTACAAACTGAAGCTGAAAGGCAGATAAGGTAAGCTGAGAAAAACTCCATACCTAATATTTTTTCCAGCATCACAGATGCTGTTGTTTGATATTCCTTCATCTTATTTTAAATGTAATTTTAATTGAATGCAGTGCTGGAAAGATGCTGCATATTAAAACCAAAACCTTTCTTTCCAAAATTCTTTGCCTACTGTGATTGCACTCTCTAACTAGCTCAAAAACAGCTCCTTTTTTTCTTACATATAAGTGTATAAAATTGTTAACTTATATGAATCACAGTTTTCATGCAAACAGCTGCAACTTATTTTCTTCTCGGAGGTTTGGTCGATACAGAACCTGCAAACAAAAATATAGATAGCCTAATAAACATAAGATCAAATGAAAACTAAACAAACAAACCAACTAACAGACAAAAAACAGACTTCCTTTATAGAAGGAAAGGCCTGGAGATATTTATCAAACAATGCTTAGCTCTTAGAGGGAAGTTATGCCCAATTTTCTGTTCTGGATAGCTAATAGGAACAAAGGGATGATTTTGTTCTTTTTAGTGTGTACCTTAATATACATGGTGATAGCAGGATTATGTGCAAAGTGACCTTTGCAAATCAGCTGAAGAAATATCCCAAATGTAATGTCATTTTATCTGCTAGGCCTGAACAGTAAAATAATATTCAGAATTCTTATTTCTCTTTGAAGTTGAAGAGATAGGGGTGAGTATAAAAGCATTTACTGTGGAGCTAAGGGCAACATAAATACTTGCATTAGGTTTGCTGATTAGAATGTCTTGGATCTTTCTGTGAAATTAATGTATTCTGTGTATTTCACTTGCTTACAGATCTTTGTTTTGGTTTAGTTTGTTTTCTTTTTTTCCTTTTTGTGATCCCCCAATTCAGACTGAACAAACTGAGATATGTTCTGAAAGCAATATATTGAAAGTATGTCTGCACCACATACTTTAATTATACTTTTAACACAAGGTTGCTATCAATGAATTTGTAATGATGTGGAGCTTAGCATGACTGAATATTGTTTATAGTCCCATAGAAAAAATACACATTTTTAAATTATCTGTGAGCAATGGGTTTAGTAACAAGTTTTTTTAGAGCTAGCCAGGTGTGTTGACAAAAGCTGCTGACAACAATATAGACATGCTCTGAAAAACATTAAGCATGGTAATTAGAAAACAAACAAACAAACAAAACTCAAAGCAAACAATTTTTAGAAACCAGCCAGTATGGACAGTTTACTTCTGTCCTTAGCTGTATCAGTAGAAATTTTTTTCACAGACAAATGAAAACAGTATCAGCACTTTTGAAGATCCCTTCAAAAATGTGTAGCTTTGGAAGTGGAAAGAGGAGTATATTTTTAGTATTTATAAAGCTGCCCCTAATTAAATGTACGGTTTTATATTGATCATATTTTCATCAATTTGGCTTTTGACACTAAATTTTATTCTTTCATGGTATAATGGTAATGAATTTAGGTTCCATATTATGACTTTAGATCCTATATTAATGTGGGCAGACTTAGAATTCTATTTTTCTGAATTTACTAATCTGATTTCTCAGTTGCATTGTTATTAATAGCAAATATGTTGATTGCATATCTAACATGATTATCCATTTGTAGTAGTTCATGAAGGGCATAGGTGACAGTGTGGGAGTTTGGATAAGACAGGAATAAGGTTTGAGAACAAAGACATCAAGAGATAAATTGATAGTGAATAAAATAAATAAAAAAACCTTTCAACAGCCAGAATCAAGACTATGAAATAAATTGCTTTTGAATAATTTTGTAACACATGTTAGCCATCTTACTTATCACTGAACAAGCCACATTTGAACTAGGCAGCTATCACATGTGGTTGCTGATTGAACACATGTGTAATGGTTGATATACTGTCATACAGTCTGATGTTAACCTGATATTTGTTGAAATACTTATTACTGACGGCATGAAATGTAATTGCTAATTTTCTGCCTGAATGGTTACATATTTTCTCCGAATCTTAAGAGTTATTCATCCCTTTTCCACTGCCCATTTCTCAGAGTTTAAGGCAGATGTGTCATTGGTCCGCAGCTCAGTAATTGAACCTGTCACTTGCAATCCACAGACTTAATTCCTCAGAAATATATCTACTGCTTCATTCACCTTCCTGCTTACTTTTCTCTAAGTATCAAATGCCCAACTTACATCTATACTAACAGACATGCATGACCTTGCAGATCTCTGGCAATGGAGCAAAGTATTCAGGAGCAACCTGAGCTGATTATTACTTTGCATTCATTGTAGAACTCTTGTTCAAAATAAGCTGTCCATTACTGGGCTAATTTTAATAAAAGAATCAATCAGGTTGCAGGAGTTAGAGTAAAACTAGGTATAAGAATATATACAAGTAAACGGCTACACAAAATTCAGACCCACGGAAAATTATTTTAATCTTCCCAAAATAATCTGGATGATATCAGGGATTTTTACACAGTTGAGAGCTACAGTTATATAGCTTTCATGACCAGTGCTTTTAAAGATAGCACAAAGGACAAGTGTGTCTACAAAAATTTATAATAGGAGTACTGTAAGATACTGTACTCTTACAGTATTCTTACTCTTACAGGAGTACTGTAAGATCAGTGCCACAATATAAAATAGTCTTGAAATGAGTTCTTATCTATATAATACTAATAGGGTAAGTGTTTTCAGGCCCTAGTCTGTAGGTGTTTGTACAGATGAATACCTTAATATATGTACATGTGATAGAATTCATACAATCAAGGCCAGCTACCTGAAAGTTAGTGACTAAAAGTCACCAGTTCCATATTATTCTAGCATGATTAATGCTGTTTTTTCTGAAATGCTCATAAAATGTTAAACTCAGATTTCTATTTATTTATATTACAGTTTAACAAACTGACTCAGATAATACTGAGACAGTACAGATAGTTTGAAATCCAGAACACTACTGCATGGAGTGTCAAAAAAAATATTTGTCAAGTATCATATGTAGAGGTTGTTTCACTGCCTGTTCACAAATAAATATTCATGGTCTTGACAGTGACATCCTAGGTCTTGATTGTGAGGGTTATTTGCTAGTGAAGGCAGGATATGAAACAAGTCATCTTCCACTCAGAGCATCAAGAACAGCTGCTGCTACTCACATCATTATTTTCTCACTCAGTAATATAAATACTAGAAGCTAACACTATAGTAGATTACAGAGTTACATCTTATTCAGTACCTTTTATTTCCAGTATAGTGTACAACATGACTTATTCAGAACTCAAAATAACATTTTATTTGTTCTCACTAATTTCCCCTACTCTCCTGATCTCCTTAATACTTTGTCAATTAGAAAAGTGCTAGATCATCTATACATTTTTGACCACAGTTTTGCTTAGTTTTTCCAGAGTCAGATGATTTTTCCTACCCGTCATTGACTGCCAGGAAAAGGACTCACAAACTAAACCCCAGAATACTCTCCAAATAAAGTAATAAACTTAAGAGAAGTGATACCATTTGCTCTGCCTGTATAAATTTTATTATATGGTAGCTCTCTTTAGGTGTGGTCATAACATGGTGGGATATAAGTCCATGGCAAGTGCTCTGCAGCAGAAACACAGAACACTAGCTTGAATTAACCAGTCAATTTTAAGCTTTACTACTTTACTATTATGTATTACTACTACCAAGATAAACAAGATTCCTCTGCTTTGGCTGTTCTGCAAAACCAGATGCTTTAAAAATAAATCTGAAAATTTCATTAGGAAATATTTTGAGATTTGAGACAAATTTTTAAATTATTATATAATTTGGGTATGTAATATTTACAAATATTGTATCACAAGCTAGAAAAATACAATAAAAGTTCTTTTT
>NW_010161720.1:0-6420 GCF_000695765.1 Mesitornis unicolor | reverse complement strand
ACTGAAAATCTCTTCTACAGTAAATGTGTCATAAGAAAGAGATTACTAAACTCTTAAGTTCAGCAAACAAATATCATAGAGATGAATAGACTGGCATAAAAGGATATTTAAGAAGGATAAATATGTATAAATTGGATATGAAAATAAGGGAGAGACAGTTACAAATCTTAATAGCACTCAAGGTGTATTGTAAGCACCAGAGGGTGATTATTAGTTTTTGAAAAGTTGGAGAATGAAAATATTTAAGCTGAGTATTAGCAAACATTTTTTTGACTGTCAAATATATTAGTCCATTGAATATTTTCCTAACAGAATTGGAGAAACTACTAAAATTTGACTGGTTATAGTATTTGAAAATTTATTACATGATGTTATTCTGCTTTGTTAAGCATAATTGTCAAATAGTAGAATCAGGACTTGTCAAAGTCAATGGATTTTTGGCACATACTAGAGGACACCAGTATTTCTTGTTCAGAAGTTTGACAGTGATTCTAACACAGGGAAATTCAGAAAACAAGCAGTGAGAAGAATACTGAAAGATCTAAACTGTACCAAAAGTAAGGCATGGAAAAAACACCAGAAAGTCTGAGGCAGTAAGGGACTTTGGAGCTCATTTTCTAGGAAATGTACCCAGATGGTTATAATGTTATGCACTCAATTTCTTTGCTGTTTTTAAGTCTGGGATTTTATTTTTCCACCAGCAAGCGTACAGAGCATAGAGTAATTCAGCAAATCAGACTCAGAAGGCTTATGTTTTAAATTTTTTTTTCCCATTAATCTCCCTCAGGTTTCCTCTGTCATATTTCTTAAGAAGAAAAAAGGTTTACAGTGATTATGAAACCATATTGAAATCAAAGTGACACAATTGTATCTGTGTATCAGTATCTGAATGCCAGGAAAACACACAAACAGAGCGGCAAGTAAAGATTTTTTGGGGGTTTGTTTGGGTGTTGGGGTTTTTTTCAAAGAAAAAATACTCTAGACTGATACCTGGCACAAGTAATCCATCTTGAAAAGTAGATTTATCTTGATGTGTAATCCCAGAAATATTACTTCACCTAAGAAAGTAGATAACACTATAGTTCTTTTTGTTCTTAGATTTTAATTAAGATTTTTTTTTATAACAACATTGGTCAAAAAATTTAAAGCTATGTATATTGTAAAATACAAATAAGTTGTAGAATTTTTAAAAAATAAAAAGTAGAATTGTTACGTTTATGCATAAACTTCAGTCACGAACTGATCTCTGACATTCAGTATTTGGTCATAATGCATTACAATTGTGTTCTAATTCTGGATGTATAAAGGTTTTGTTTCATTACATACTTCATAAATCTCATTGTCTCAGCAGAGCAATTTGTGTACAGAAGTAAAATAAGATCTGACCACAGATCAGAGGTAAACCTGGAGGCAGCATGCCAATGTCTGAGAGATATTGTGCTAGTGAGGTCCTTCAGTCTGACATCTCAGTGGAGGTCAGGCATGGAGACCCATGCAGCTGCAAAGACACAATGGTTATTGATGTGTTGGAGACCATGGAAGAACCTGGCTATAAAGTCTCCAGAAGGGATAGGTTAGGAAGGAAAGTGGTGGAGTAGCCCTGTGTGTTAGGAAGTGTTTTGACTGTCTACAGCTTGATGATGAGGAAAGGGTTATTGTTTATGGGTAAGAATCAGGGGAAGGGAGATATCATGTTGGGAATCTGTTACAGACCATCCAACCAGGATGAAGAGGCGGACAAAATACTCTATGAGGAGTTGCAAGAAGTCTCACGATTACTAGGCCTGGTTCTCATGGGGGACTTAAACTTACCAGATGTCTGCTGAAAATACAATACAGCAGAGAGGAAAAAGTCTAGGAGGTTCCGGGAGTGTGTGGAAACAAATTTCATGACACAGTTAGTGAGGGAGCCAACTTAGGAAGGCACTCCACTGGACCTGTTATTTGCAAACAGAAAGGACTTGTGGATGATGTGATGGGTGGAGGCTATCTCGGGCACAGCAATCATGAAATGATAGAGTTTTCGATTCTCGAAGAAGGCAGAAGTCCACAGAACTGCTACCTCGGGCTTCCACAGGACAGACTTTGGCCTGTTCTGGGGACTGGTTGACAGAGTCCCTTGGGAGGCAGTCCTGAAGGGCAAAGGAGTACAGAAAGGCTGGACACTCTTCAAGAAGGAAATATAAAAGGCACAGGAGCACTTCATCCACATGTGCCAGAAGATCAGCCAGAGGGGAAGAAGATTAGCCTGGCTGAACAGAGAAGCTTTGGCTAGAACTTTGGAAAAAAAGAAAGTTTATAACCTTTGGAAGAAGGATCATGCAACTCAGGAGGCAAAAGGATGTGTCCAACCCTCCTGCAGTAAGCAGAGACAATGTTACCAGATCAGGTTGCTCAGAGCCCCAGCAAGCCTGAACTTGAATACCTCCAGGCATGGGGCCTCCAATACCTCTCTGGGCAACCTGTCCCAGTGATCCACCACCCTCATATTGAAGAACTTATTCCTAACATCCAGCCTGAACCTACCCTTTTCTAGTTTAAAACCATTACCCCTCGTCCTATCACTACATGCCCTACTGAACAGTTCTTCCCCAACTTTTTTATAGGCACCTTTCAGATAGTGGAAGATTGCTATGAGGTTCCCCCAGAGCGTTCTCTTCTCCTGGCTGATCAACCCTAATTCTCTCAGCCTGTCTTTGTAGGAGAGGTGCTCCAGCCCTTTGATCATCTTTGTGGCTCTCCTCTGGACACTCTCCAACAGGTCCATGTCCTTCATGTTTTTAGGACTCCAAAGCTGGATGCAGTATTTCAGGTGAGGTCTCACCAGAACAGAGTGGAGGCATAGAATCACCTACCTCGTTCTGCTGGCCACACCTCTTTTAATGCAGCCCAGAAGATATCTTTATCAATGATCTGGATGAGGGGATTAAATGCACCCTCAGTGCGTTGGTAAACAACACCAAGCTGGGCAAAGTGTTGATCTGCTTGAGGATAGGAAGGCTCTACAGAGGGATCTGGTCAGGCTGAATCTATGCCAAGTCCTGCCCCTGGAGTCCTGCACTTGGGTCACAACAACCCCATGCAATGCTACAGACTTGGGGAAGAGGGGTGGAAAGCTGCCTGGCAGAAAAGGACCTCGGGGTGTTGGTCAACATCTGGCTGAGTACGAGCCAGCAGTGTGCCCTGGTGGCCAAGAAGGAAAACAGCATCCCGACCTTGTTTCAGCAATAGTGTGGCCGGCAGGCCTAGGGAAGTGATTGTCTCCCTGTACTTGGCATTGGTAAGACTGCATCTCGAATACTGTATTCAGTTTTGGGCTCCTCACTACAAGAAAGACATTGAGGTGCTGGAGCATGTCCCAAGAAAGGCAATGAAGCTGGTGAAGCACTTGAAGAGCAAGTCCTATGAGCAGCGACTGAGGGAACTGGGGTTGTTTAGCCTAGTGAAGAGAAGACAGGGAAGACCTTGTCACTGTCTACAACTACCTGAAAGGAGGCTGTATCAAAGTGAGCAGTGATCTCTTTTGCCTAGTAACAAGTAGCAGGATGAGAAGAAATGGCCTCAAGTTGTGCCAGGGAAGCTTTAGCATGGATATTAGGAAATATCTCTTCACAGTAATTGTGAGTCAAGCATTGGAACAGGCTGTCCAAGGAGTGACCACCTCTGGAGGTTTTTAAAAGACATGTGGTGCTTAGGGACATGGTCTAGTGGTGGACTTGACATTGTTAGGTTTATGCTTGGACTTGATGATCTTAAATGATTCTTTTATTCTACCTGTTACCTTTGGGATCTTTCTTCTGTAGATGATGACACTGCATATTTTTCTCTTTTATTCTTTTTTTGCATGTAGATTTTCCGAGTCATTGTTCTTAGAGTAGAGGAAGAGAATTACCTTCCTCAACCTGCTGGCCACGCTTCTTTTTATGCAGCCCAGGATATGATTTGATTTCTGGGCTTCAAGCACACATTGCTGGCTCATGTCCAATTTGTCATCCACCAATATCCCATGTCCTTCTCCACAGGCTGCTCTCAATCCATTCATCCTCCAGTCTGTACTGATACTGGAGATTGCCTTGATCCAGTTGCAGGACATTGCACTTGGCTTTGTTGATCTTCTTGAGGTTCTCATGAGCCCCCTCAAGCTTTTCAAGGTCCCTCTGGATGACATCCTGTCCCTTAGGTGTGTAAACTGCACCAGCTTATTGTTAACTGCAAACTTTCTGAGGGTACATTAAATCCCGCTGTTCATGTCGCTGATGAAGATACTAAATAGTATTGGTCCCACTACAGACCCTGGAGGAACATCACTCGTTACTGATTTCCATTTGGAGATTGAACTTGTAACTCTCTGGACACATCCATCCAGCCAATTATTTATTAGTCTAAAAGTCCACCCATCAACCTAATATTTCTCCAATTTAGAGACAAGAATGTTGTGAGGGTCTGTATCAAAGGTCTTATAGATTTCCAGATCTCTCTTTCTCTCTCTTCCTTATTTTCAGGTTTCTTAGTGTTAGATCTCTGCTTACATCTGTATTAGTGTAACTGTGATTAGCCCAGAAACGTTTTTACATATATCTGACACAAACGAAAAGCCAGGCATTTCACTTGACTCAGAGCACACCTAATACCCCAGGTGAGACTGAACACTTCAGAAAATATTATGCTGATTGTCATGTTTGAATAAAATACCTTTTTTTTTTTTTAAATAAAGAGTGTTAAAGAAATGCAGAGTAGAAAATCTCACTTCCATTTTGATTTTGTCTGGGATGTTTCAAATCTACTTCTTCAGAAAAATATTTAGCCACGAGACCATAAGCTGTTGGGCAGGTGTATGCTCCATCATGCTGAATGATGATTTGCAACTACCAGGAATTCATCATTCATAAGGCAGGGAGAAATAAATAAAGAAAGAGAACATGATGAGACAGCATTGACTTGCTGCCTGATGGATACAGAATTTTTCCTGAGAAATTTTAACATAGTCAAATTGAGGGTGGAATTTAGGCTAAGTCTGCTACCTTCTTGCAGATAGCTTTCATATTACATTGCAAATCATATTACTAAAAGCTCCAATAAGGCATTTATGTTTCATTAGAGTGAGTTAAGGAATGGTTTCTTGATCCTAGCTGGATTTAGGTATAGACTATTCACTCTATTCCCCCTGCATGGGTAGCCACGTCAGCTCTACATAGTTCCTGACATAGATGTCTAGATCTATTCTTGAACCCAGTCCAATAAAATCTGATATATTACATAGCACTTCATATTTTTCAGATAGGAGAATGGTAGGAATGATAGGAAAATTCTCAACATACTGTCCCAACTTAACCAGCTCATGCTTATTTGTTTGCTACTGCTGGTTTTTATCTCTCATATGAGGCTTGTGACACTTGCTGACAGAAGTTTTTTTAATATCCCCAGACAAGTAGTCCTCTTCTGAAGTCTAACTGATGAATTAATAGAAGCATTGGCAGAATTCTAAGTACTTGAAGAAGGGTTATACTTTATCTTGCAAGATAATTGTAGGAGTTAATTGGTATTTATTGCTGCCTACAGCATCAGTAGTTGTTTATTTACCTCTAAAACTGCATATATACAGAGAACAATCTCTTGCACAGATCTGAATTGTTTGTGAATTTCTGAAAAGGTGTGGGGAGTAATGATAATTGTTTTAGGGCATTGATTTTGCTAATTACACCCTGTGCATACATGTAGCAGAAGACTGATCTTTTGCCAGTCAAGGATATTGAGCTAATCCTTGGAGCTGCATTTAGACAGTATGATAGTTTCACCTGTGGCCCATCATCTAAGAGAGGGAGTGATAACAAAACTCATTCAATTATTCAGTTTCTTGACATGCTCTCTGGGACTAACATGTAACAAAGGTTACATAAAGAGAAAGAGTAGCAGAATTTATTTCTTTGTTAACCAAAATTAGTTTGATGTGATTATCATTTCAAGGTCTTTCAGTTCACAATTCACCTAAATATAGATTGAGATTTAATTGGTTAGTAAAACAACTGCATAAATTATTTTCAATTAAATTTTAATCTAGGAAAAAGTTTTGTGAGTCTATTCTATGCATAACAAGTAGTGTTACTTCCAAGTAACAGGAAGCCCAGCATCTTCCATTGTGGGACTAAGTTTCATTTGTTTCAAATGTTGTTAAGCAAAAGAAGGATGGAGATTTTCCAAAAGAAATTTTAGCAATTGAAAGAAGAAGGCTTGGTCAGAGTATGCTGTTTTGACTTATCAACAGTTTTGCTGAACTTCCCTTCTAAAAATACTCATGGCTCTCTACCTTAGAGTGAGAATCTGAAACTGACACAGAAGCACAGCGGTATAATTCTTTATTATTATGAAGAGTTCACCCTTATCTGCTCAGTTTGTTACATTTGGATAAAATATTCCAAGAAT
>NW_010161719.1:105800-108503 GCF_000695765.1 Mesitornis unicolor | reverse complement strand
AGGTCAATCCCCAACCTATACTGGTACATGGAGTCGTTCTTCCCCAAATGCAAGACCCTGCACTTGCCCTTGTTGAATTTCATTAAATTTTCCCCCGCCCAGCTCTCCAGCCTGTCCAGGTCTTGCTGAATGGCAGCACAGTCTTCTGGAGTGTCAGCCACTCCTCCCAGTTTTGTGTTGTCAGCAAACTTGCTGACAGTGTATTAATGATTCCATGATTCTCCCCATAAGCAGGACTTGGCATGTCCCTTCCGTTAAAATTAATGAGATTCCCGTTTGCTCACTTCTCCAGATTGTTGAGGTCCCTCTAAGTGAGGGAACAACCATCTGTCCTACCAACAGCTCCTTCCAGTTCTGTGTCATCTGCATATACAGAGGTTCAGAATTGTTCCATAACGTAATAGAAAAGCATAATATTAGATTAAACAGTAGAATAACTGGGTGCAGTTCCCTGTGCTGTCCCAAACCAGGATAATTTAGGAGGGAATATCAATCAGTCTAAGGGGTCTGAAGATTAAAAGGAAAATATTGAAAAAATCACCTTTTCTGGGGAGGGATGGTGTGTCTGGTTCTAGTATGGGATTGGGATACAACTGAGATGTGCACTTAGATCCAGGGACTGGGAAATGCTCCCAGGTCTTGTAGTTCAATCAGAGCCTTTAGCTGGAATGCTGTCCATATATGAGCACAATTCTCGCTGTTTAGCGACAGCCAACCCTGAAACTGTTCTGGCCTGTGCTGTGTTTTGGTATGAAATACAATAGGCAGGAGGAAAACGTGCGCTGTGGAAGTCGTTGCTGTTACAACTGTGAGGTAAAGAGCTCTTCAAAGTGTTACTCTGCAAAAGAAATCCCCTTCTCTGGCCTATTAGTCAAAACAACTGCTCTGTGTCAAAGCAGTGCAAATAGCTTTTAGCCAAAAAAGCTTTTCTAACTGCTGTTACGCTGGGGCCATTCTGCTCTGCCTGATTGCTGTCCTCATACAAGGGGTTAGTGTAGTATGTGGCTTAATAAATTCCACTGTCGGATTTCTATTGTCTCTTTGTTCTTCGTTGCCAAGGAAGCCAAATATTATTTCTGTCCTTGAAAGAAGCTGCAAATATGGGGAATGGCCTCAGTGAGAGGTGGGGGAGAAAAGCGACCCTGTGGAAAAATACCTTTTGTGTTTCCACTTATTGCCTTTATAGAGATGGTTGGGTGATGTGGTAGAATGGGGCTGTTCTGCCTTTTCTCTGTTAGTCAGATGTCTTCATTATTATTATTAACTTATATTTCAGTTCCCTCCATTTGTGTATCCTTTCATCCCTTTTGTCATGTCCTGAAGTGCTACTGAGTGCTCCTGATTAAAAATCAGTATGCATTTATATCTCCTTTTATCCCCAGACTTTTCGTGGCTCCTGTTACTTCACATTCACAGGTCCTTATTTTTTCCTGTTCTGACCATGGATATAGAAATGGGACCATCTTCAGCTCATATTTGGGAAACTGGTGAAGAGTGCTGGGAACTCTTCTCTGGCACTGCTGCTGGTGGCCAGAGCTGACCTTTCCTGATGGCACCAGGGAAGAGGTAGAAGCTGTCTTTTGGTGCTAATAAGCTAAAATAGTATGGTTAAACCTCTATACTAAGTACATAAATGCAGTCTTTCTTTTGTTTTATGTAGGGATCACATTAATGTTAGGTACTAAAGACAAAGTTATGGTGGCAGCAAGACTTCACGAACAGCAGAGTCTGAAAAGCATCAGCATCCCTCCAAAGACCATGTTCAAGCAGCAGCAACCACTGTGTTGCTGTAACATAAACCCTCATTTACCTGTGGGACCCTATAGGGATCAGGGCAGTGAGTTGCCATGGACCTTCCTTGGGAAACCCTTATCAGAAGAAGGTCATGAAGCCGTTGCTCAGTGCTGTGATACACAATGAGTAGTTCATC
The DNA here is from genome assembly GCF_000695765.1 of Mesitornis unicolor. Classification (NCBI taxonomy): domain Eukaryota; kingdom Metazoa; phylum Chordata; class Aves; order Mesitornithiformes; family Mesitornithidae; genus Mesitornis; species Mesitornis unicolor. Next base: position 106,573 of record NW_010161719.1, on the reverse strand, counting down.
TTTCTTCTGATGCCTATGATGAAAATATGTTTGAGCTAGCTGGATGGGACTCCCTTTATGGTCAGCAGAGGGGTAAACCAGTTTCAGACATGGTTTGTCTGACCTCTGCTCCTGTTCTCAGTTAGACATCTGCTTTAGAGTAAGATCTTTCACATCTGACAGCTTTCTTCTTTCTGCTGACTGTATGGAGAAGGTTCAAATGATAACTAAACCCCATGGGTGATGGGGTCTATAGATCAGCCTTCTAAGTTGAAATTTTCTTCCACACTATGGCTTTACCTGAATAGGAAATAAAGGTACCTTCCCAATAATATGAAAAAGAAAACAGCTGAGGGAGGGGATTTAATAGCTCTTGATAATGAAGCCTAAGCCAGGATAAACTAATTTATCCAGTAATTTTTAAAGTTCCCAAAAGAATATGAGTCACATGGTTCTTCAGGAAAAATGAAACTACAGTTAAATTGGCAAGATATTTTGAGACAGACAAGGTTTTTCACTTGAGCACCCAGAAGGGATAGCTTGTTTAGCAGGCAGAGTGGAAGCTCCTGCCTTAGTGCTTAATCTTCAGCTCAAGGTACAGAGACCATCCTGCCTTTTCTCCCAAGTGCTAATTTCCTGTCCATTCCTGCAATGCCTTTTCCAAGGGAAACGTGTGGGAAGCTGAGGTTTGTTTCAAGCTGGTTGGGCAGCCTGACAGCGCCAACTGGTTATGCTCAGGATGCTTGTCTCTTGTTCGTATTGTTTATATAGAACTAAAACCCCAGTTTACCTGC
>NW_010161719.1:90167-105769 GCF_000695765.1 Mesitornis unicolor | reverse complement strand
TTCCTGCTGCCCTGACAACATTTAGTGTTGCTTTAGGTTGTCCAGTTACTGGTGAATAATAAATTCCCTCTTGGCTGAAGTCAATGACTTAAACAGAAGATGCTGATCTGGCAGTTTTGCCTGGTTGTTGCATACACAACACACTGCACGTTCTGTTAAGGCAATATTTGAGGTTTGTAGCCAAGTCAGCAGAGATAGGGCATGTCAGAAATTAGGAGAGACTCATGCAAACCTACTCTTTTATCTTATTTTTTTTTCTCCTTTTACGGTCATTTTGAGCTCCCTTTTCTCCTGGATAATTTTTATCTCTGGGTAACTGTCCTTGCTGCAGGCAGGTATGATTTTGAGCTTGACCATATGCAAACATAAAGAGAGGTCACTTACAAAGAGATATTCTTGCTCAAAATATTTATTTTTCCTTCTTTTTAGTATTTAAAGGTATCTTCTGTTTTTTCAGTTTCCCTACCTTTGCTCAAGTGACCCAGCCTCCACGATGCTTCCAGCTGATTCTTCCTGGCAGGATAAGCTCCCAGGACCACAGTTTTAATTAACAAATGGGAAAGAGGATTATTTTTTTTATGACTACTCTACCCTGCGTCGTCTTCTATTTTCCCTTTTTAATTTCCTTCTTTTCCCCCCTATTCTGCTTCTTCCTTTCAGTGCTTAGCCTTTTCTATCTTGTCTCGGTCTCTCCTTATTTCCTTTCCTCTCTTGGGGTTCATAAAGCTGTCAAAGTCTGGCCAAAGCAAGGAGAAATATGTGTTTCACAGGCAAAGGTCATGCAGAGGGCAGCATCATAGTTCTTACTGCAGGTCCTAGGGAAAAATGATGCAGGTTCATTCCAGAGCTGTTGCTTTCATTAAAATTGTCAAATCGACCTTGGATAAGAATAAATAAATAAAAGATGGAATTTAAAGCAGGAGAAAAGGGGAGATGTTAAAATCCCAGCACTGGAAACAAGCTTTTGCCCAGTTTTTGAATTTTCTTCATAGGTGAGTTCTGGGAGAACTAAGCACAAGGTCTCCAGTTTGGAGGGGAACCACAAGTATGGATTCTCCATGGTGTCTCAGCAGAGCTCACACTGTATGACTGTGACCACAGACAGCAATTTGTCATTGTCCCCCCAAATTTGCTTCTTTAGTGGAAAAGTTGCTAGGTGGCAAAGCAATCCAGAGTGATTTGACCTACTTGAGCATGAAAATTGCCTATCCTCTACCCTTATTACACAACCTCAAACGAGGGAGGCCTTGAATTTCACAGTTTGCAGTAACAAAAAAAGTTTCTAATAAAAATGACCATTGGAGCGTTGAGGTGCTTGTTAAAATCAGTGAGAGAAAATACAACCTGATGGGAAGAATTTTCCTGTAGGAGAGCCCTTCACTGCCAGGATGGTATTTGCACATGTAAGTCACACTGTGTTATTTCATGCAAGGTAACAGGATTTCAGATTTGCTCTCCGGGATCACAGGAACTGTTCAGCATTTTGACCTGCCAGTTGAAATATACTTTTTTCAGGGTCTCTCTGTAGGCCCCAGAGTTGGCTTCTGGCACTGTGTGCAAAGCACTCATGTCTGCTTGTGATGGCTTTAGCAGCAGCTCCCGTAGGGTTATGCATTTTTGCCATTTGGCCCAGTCTAAACAAAGCTGCTGTCTCTCCGTACTCAGAGTTTTTTCAGAATAAGTTCTCCCAAATGGGCAGAAACCTGTTTATTTAGTGTTGGCGTTTCTTAACCCTTGTCAAATTGTCATGACTTAATTCTTGATTTGCTTAAAGGATTGGTCAGTGCACATAAAGTCTTCTCTGTCCCTTGTGTGTTTTCATTGTTTTCATTGTCATTTTGCTGTGCAAAAGCTTTCTTTTCACTGGAGTGGTAACAGGGCGCTTCCCTGTCACTCGGAGTAAAGCTGTGGGCAAAGACCAGGCTGCTTTTAGGCACCACTTCTGCTGTAGCTCTGCAGAGATGCATGGTTATAGCAAGGCTGGTCTGTATTTCCCTTGCTGCATGTTTCTAATACAGAAAAAAACCCCAACATTTTCCCCTGTTTCCAAAGTTGAAAGTCTGTTTTTGATCAAATCGAGCAGTCCTCAGCCTTCCCTGTCATACTGCATGGGCGCACGAAGGAGCTGTCACACACCTTGCTAAAGACCTGATCTGCAGCAGCTGCTTTCATGACAGATGCTGAATATTTTCTGTTTCCAGAGAAGATTTGAGAATTCATTTTCATTGGCATGTGGTGAACTGGCAAAACCTGCGCTTTCAAAATACAAGAGGCAAAACCAAAAGGTGCGTTCATTGGGCATGAGGGTGCACCAGAAGACTGCTGTTGGACACTGTGCTCATCAGCCTTGACTTCTCTGTGAGCGATATGGCTAAAAGGGCCCAAGAAGGGGTGTGATGGAGATAAAGAGGTGCCTTGCAGGTTCTAACAGGGTGCTTCTCTTTTGAGAGTGGAGAAAGTGCAACAGTGATTGTTTGCAGACTGACTACATGAACCATGGAAGTGCAAATCATGGGTTAGGTGAAGGTGGGCTCAGATGTTGATCACCATAAAATGTTCTTGGGCCTTGAATAAGTCATAAAATGTTCACTGAGCAGAGAACATGTCCTGAGGGAGGTGCATGGATCCAGCTTCTGACGCCTTTCCCTGTTACTGCACTGGGTAACCATTTTAGTAGCAGATGAAGAAGTTTGTCCCTGGCTCTTGAGAAACGGCACAGATTTGATTTCACCAATTTTTGTGACTAAGTGAGAAGTTGCAGAAGGACTGTCAGTCTCTTGCTGGTGGTGCTTGTAGGAATGGTTGAGCATCAGCATGCCCTGGGAGCAGGCTGAGAGTGAGGACAAATCCTGTCGGAGCTCTTAGACTTTGCTGCCTACAGCTACTGGAAGACACTAAACTGTGGGACTGTTTTTTCTCAGCTAGAGTCTTTCCATTTGCATGTTAGAACGATCATTTCCAAGGTCAAATTTGTTTTTCTTAAGAATTGTCACAGGAAGGAGTGGGAGCAAAAGGACTTTATTGTGGAACTGAAAGTTAAAATGAACACCAGTGAAACTTATATACGTGAGAAAGTTTACCAGTAAAGGTGCATTGGTAGTTATGCAAGTGTCCTCATGCAACTATGGAAAATTATATAGGTATCATTATGTCATCCTAATTATACTGCTGCAGTTTTGCTTTTAAAAATGCCTTGTATATAAACCACCTAGAGAAAACTGTCATTCTTTCAATAAAACAAACCTGTTATAACTTAATTTAGAAGAGCTACATGACCCCTGTGGTGTGAACTCTTTAGCACTACTTAGAATGCAATAGCAAGGCCACAGTGCGCGGCGCTGTGATTTATTTGTGTGGTGACTGTGTTTTGGAAAGGACTTGGTTGAGAGCCAAGGAGAAAGAGCCAACTAAAGCTGCTCAGGATGTATCACCCGTGTTGTTCCTTCAGCTATAAAGTGATGACCTTAACGCTTACTGCAGCTGTATCTCTAAAATGAAATAGTGCCTACCTTCTCTATAGTGCATGGAATTGACCTTTTGGGGCTGTAAGAAGTATACCCTAAATCTCTCTCAACATTACAGCTCTCATTCTCTGAGTACTGAGCAAACCCCATAAAGCTCCCCAAGGCGACCTGGTAATTATCTTTAGGTTATGCTATAAGATATATTTTATAAATATGATTGTGCTATGTGCGATATACTTTATATAGTTGACATGTAATACATACTAATGCATGCTAAGTTATACCTTTTACAATTAAAGCAAGACATTAATGTCTATTAATATTTATAATGCTGTAACACTAACATATTAATGATAAAATATATTAATATTTATAGTCCTATAACACTATTTTAACAAAGTGTTCTAAAAATTTTAGCACTGCAAAAAAAGAACTCAACAGTTATAGTAGGGTTAGGGCTTCTCCTGCAACTTAAACTAGGCAAAATATTCTGCAAAGTTGTTTGGTTTTTGGGTTTTATTTTTGTTTGTTTTTTTGGTTCTTTTTTTGACCTCCTGGTCTCTGCTGTAGCCAACTCACAGGCTGTCTGGTCTCTCTGGTACGTAGCCCAAACTTGTGGCCACATTTATACCTGGCTCTCAAAGCTCTTATTCTCCATGCCAGCTAGTCCAACTTCATATTCAGTAGTGATCCCACACTGACATGTATATGCACACCCTTGCTTGCTCCAGTTGCTGGCAGGACACACACACAGGCCCTCTGATTTGTGGTCTGACTCCAGTCGCTGGCACTGACCCCCATACACACCTGAGCACATAGATCGATGGAAGGGGCTTTGATCCGAAATATGGGAGCAGGAATAAACAGGTGGAGAGAGGGTTGCAAGTTTGTGAAGTCCTGGTGCAGTGACTTCCAGTCAAATTCTGTGTACTGTCAAATTTCCTTCAATATCGTGGCTGCTTGCCTGCAACCATACAACTAGTGAAACAATAAAAAAAATCCTTAAATCTGGAGGAATTGGATGGTCAGCCCTTTGAATTACATTATACTGGTACAAGATTAGGAGAAAACTACTGACAAACTGGAGGGAGTCCAGTGGAGGGCCAGTAGAATGGTTTCGGGCCGGAGCGCATGGCATAGAGAGGAGGCTGGAGAAGAGAAGGCTGTGGGGGGTATCCAGATGCTTCCTAAAAACCAAAGCTAGATTTCTCTCAGGGGTGCAAAATAAAAAGGTGAGAGGTGACTGACTTGAGTTGTTACAGGGGAAATTCTGAGCACTTATTTGAAAAAAAAGAAAGTTAATCAGAGGGATGGGGAAGCACTGACATGGGTGCTTCAGAGGCTGGGGAATCCCTGTCCTTGGCAGTTCTCAAAGCTTGGCTGAGTGATCTCAATTTGAAATGGGCCCTATTCTGAGCACTGCTTTGGACTAGATGACCTGCAGAAGGCCCTTCCAGCCTAAATTTTCCTGATTCTAGAAAGATTAAAAAAAATTATACATTTTAAGCTTTGTTCCTTTGCCTTTTCAAAATGTAAAAGATCATAAAACTAAAAAAACCCCAACTCAGTAGCTGTAAGGACTTTAAAAACTTATTTTATAAAAAAGTCTGTTCTCAAGAAACCATAGTCTTACAGGACATTCAAATAAAATAATCTGAGATTATGTTCAAAGAGCAGACAAGATTTTTTGCATTAAATTTCTAGGGCAATTCTTTAAAGTTCTAAATCCAAAATACTTGCAGTTAGAGTTGCTTATTAAATTTTCCAGAGCTATTTCCAGAGTCTGGGGAAGAGCTGTAGTGTTTTATTAAATTCTATGGGAACTTACAGTTATGAAATTTAAGGGAATAATTAGCAATAATCCTCAGCAGTATCTGAGTTAGATTTAAGCCTAGAGAATTGAAAACCACCATGTTTTAATTCCTGTCACAGGTCTAATTTCCACTACCTTCTTATCCTTACACAAACCCAGGAGACCTATGAAGTCCTATTCAGCATTTACAAAACGTTACCTTGTTTAGCCTTGAAATGCTGGCACTCAGCTGCAGTTCTACATTCACTCTTGTTTTAGCAGATATTCTAAGTTAACACTGGGTACAGTTTGGAGCTGCAACTATGGCACAGAAGATCGGAGAGTGGGCAAGGAAATGTTGACTTAAAGTAAACATATTTTCCCCAGCATGCTTACAAGGTGTTCAAGTGTTTCCAGTGCTGTATGGTATCTGGAAGTGGAAAGGCTTGGGGAGTAGCTGAAGTGAAAGCAAATCTCTCTGCAGAAGGTTTGTAATAGCGTGTTTTAATCTCCAGTATTAGTAACAAAGCAAAACAAACCCTACTTGTTCGTGCTAGGCTGCTCTGTGATTTGAGAGAGCTGCATTTACCACTGCAACCACAGGATTATCAGTAATGTCTGGTATGAAATATGTTCATTGAGTTACTTGCCTTGGCTTCGAGCCTTGCCTGGGGTCACATTTCAGCCCCGTTTCCCCATCCTTGTGGCGTGCTATTCCATGCCACAGGCTTGGCACTGTTTCTGTGAGATGTTACGAGTATCGGTGTTCTGCATATAAAGAATAAGCCGAAATTCTCCAGTCCATAGCCTATCTTAAAAACAGTCTATGCCACTTTCACTCCAAGGTGAACCAAGACAAAACAGAGTAGATTTGACTGTGGCAGTACAGCTGGAATGTTTCCCACAAAGAATTACTTGCCTTCGGTTCCTGAATGGTAATTTCACATCCCAAAATTTGAGGATGAAGAAAGGAGTGGCAAATGTCTTTGACCATCTTTAATAACAGCCCACCGTATCTTTGTTTGGAGTGGACACTTGTAAGGCTATAGCTTATATCCCAGATAACAATGCAGAGAAATATACTCAATGAGGAGTGCCAAAATAAATTGGTAATACCTTTATCATCTCAGTTTCTTGACTGTCACATTCTGTGGTCTATGAATAGCTGATTGGTGATCTGCTATATCATTTTACTAAACTAAAATAGTTTCCTGCAGCCATCCAGAACAGATTTCTTCATGCTTGCCAGGAAAGAGTCAATGAGCTCTGTAAGCTATTCCCTGTGTATTTATGAAGTGGTTCTTACCCTGGCATACAAGTGTCACTGAAACCCTCAAACACTTGCCATTGGCTACATGTTTATGCATTTCATTCAGTAAAGAACGTCCCAGTAGTCCCTTCCCTGGTATCACATGTAGCAGTACAAAAGGTCACTGGGTACTTGTTACTGAAAATTTAGTAAGGATGCTGAAAATAATACAGATTTTGGGTTACTGATCCATGAATTAATGGATAATTAAATGCCAATGCTTTCAGAAGAACTACCAATGAATGTAATACAAATTTAGCACACTTGAAGAGGGAAAAAACAAGAGCATAAATTCTCTACAGCCACTTCCTTTTGCTCTTTGAAGAGCATCATGTCATACCTGACCGTGCCCAAGCCTAATCCAGTATCTTCACTCTGACAGTGGTCAGTGCCAGATGTTTCAGACATTGTGCTTTGTTTATTATTAGCCACTCACCATCAAAGCATTCAGTCCCTTCAATATCTTGAGCTTGAACGAACTCAAGTTATTTTGAGATTCCTGATGGAAAACGAGAGGAAGGAGTTGTTCCAACAAGTGATCTGCACTAATTGCAGAGGTTGAAACCTTCCCTGATCCTGAACTGGTAGTATGAAAGGCATGCTGAGGGATGGCTGTTCTGACAGAATAATTGAATATTCAGAGGAGCCAACAGAGTCATGGCTGCACTTTGGTTGTATTTCTCAGGCTCCCTAATAGGGCAGGGAAAAATCCTAATGCACTGAAGTAATAGCTTGGAAAGTAGGGTTTAATGGTTTGTGTTACATTGCTCTTATTATTTGGTGTTGTTTTGTCTGTAGCTAGCTTTTCCTGATGCCCATCTTATATGGTTGCCTTACTTTTGAGGGATAAGAGCTGATCTGACTCAAGGACTAGGTGTGCAGCATCACTCAGGGCAGGTATCCCACTGACTGGGAAAGGAGATTCACTCCCGTAGTTTATTTTATCCCCAGAGCATTTCCTTAAACAAGTGAGATAAAGGCACTAAATTAAACAGTGCTGTTCCCTGATCTGATGCAGCCCTGTCACTTGCTCTAATTGCTGGGGCTGTGCCTCAGCCTTTTTCTTATAAGCAAATGCTGCCCTGGGGACTTGGAAATTAATATGTTGATTTGAGTAAACAGCTATTTGGCACACGCCTTGAGGCACTGCAGCAGCAGCACTGTTAAATAAGAACTGCAGGCTAAAATTTAGAGAAGTCAGAGAATCCAGCCCTCATAGTGGCTGCTTGAATGCTGAAGCTAAATTCCTGTGTGTTGGTTATCTCTAAGAACAACAGTTATAGTGGTTTTCAGCACCTTGAAATTTTTTTGGACCAGTATTCTTTCACGCAAGTCCTGGGCTAGATTTCAGTGTTGGTATAGAAGAAGGACTATTCAAAGTAAAATCTCTGGATGAGGCCATACTAGAGTAAGAGCAAGTTGCTGGGTATGGCCTCAGGGACAGTGTGTTTAACTTAAAGGAGTAAATACACCCTACAGATGTGTCTACAAGGATAGCTAGAGTTGACATTGAAATGATTCTGAGCAAGCCATGTGAATTCTTCTCAAAAAGTTGTAAAGCATTGGCACAGGTTGCCCAGAGAAGTCGTGGAGCCCCCATCATTGGAGATATACAGAACTGGACAAGGCCTTGGGAAAACCGGTCTGAGTTGGCCCTGCTTTGAGTAGAAGGTTGAACTAGAGGTACCAGCCTAAATTATTCTATGAGTATGGGCCACCAAGAGAATGATAACATTTTAGCCATTTTTTAAATACAAGTCTAAGGTGTGCCTCGGGTTCCCTTGTAGGAATTTGTCCAGGTATTTCTTGTTTCGCCTAATGGTTTTGCTTTTTCTCTCTACTCTGCCTCTTAAGACAGGGACAGGGCATTGTGGCATTGCTGCTGGTAGACTTGTGCTGGTGGCCAGAAGTGGGAAGAGGACTTCCAAACTCATTACAGAAAGGAATTCTGCAGGGTTGAATGGGACTGTTGCTGACACTGAAATGGGACATGCTATAGAGTCCCGTGCACAGATGTCTCTATATCAGCACCACAGTGGCTTTCCCTCCTGTGCGAGTGTGGCAAAGTCAGGATTTCTTTGGCAGTTGCCATGGCAGCCTGGCTGCAATCCACCCTTTTAACTCCGTGTGACTTCAATAAGGCTTTGTCCCCATGCTTTATCCTTGTTAACAACTTTATTATTGTGGATAATGTCATCCTCTAACGAACAAGAAGAAATTTGGTTCTGCATACTGTTTTCTTTCTAAAAAGATTGAAGCTTTGCAGAATTGGAGAGGAAGCAAAGCTTTTGTGTCAAAGGCCTAGAATAAAAGCTGCAATCAGAAGAATTAAAATGTTATATTGTGAAGGGAGATCAAAGATGTGAATGGTGTGCCATGATGGAATAAGATCTCATACAACCAACTGTAACCCCAACTTTCCCCTTAGTGGCTCTGTGTCTGGACCTTTCTTGCCCATGATCACAGGAATGAGATGTTCCCAGGAAGGTGTGGTTGGAAGGACTTCAGTTCTCCAATCTAACCTGCTCAAAACAGGGTCAACTAGAAGGTCAGACAGGGTGCTCAGGGCTTTATCCAGGAAGGTCTTAAAAACTCCAAGGACGATGTAGACTGCACAGCTTCTCTGGGCAACCTGCTCCACTGCTTGACTGCCCTCACAGTGATAAAGTTGATCCATATAGCTGGTCTGAAACTCTCCTGTTTCATCTTGTGCCTGTTATCTCTCATTCTCCTACCATGCACCACTCTGAAGAGCCTGGATATTGCTATTAGTTTTGCCCAAAGCTGTCTCTTCTCCAGGCTAAATAAGCCACTTCTTTATGGGCAAGTGCCCCAGCTCCTAACCATCTTGGTGACCTTCTGTTGAACTCACTCCAGTTTATTGAAGTCTGTCTTTTATTGTGGGGCCAAAAATTGCATGTGGTATCTGGATGTGGTCTAAATGATCAGTCTGGCTCAGCTGCGTTTCCTGTAAACTTGACAGCTATGCCAATGTAAATAACTGATATGATTGGACTAAGAGTTTTCAGCATCTGAATATTGCTTCCACGAAGCATATATAACATGGCTGAAGGCCAAATAACCAAGCCTCTCCCTTCCACCATGTCATTGTCTCTCTTGCACGTGTGAGAGATGAGTAATGAAATCTGCATCCCTCATTTCTTGTTAGTTGTGTTTGTTAGATTGCACTGCTGTAAATCACCTAAATATTAACTACCTTTCGCTAATGATGGTTTTTGTCATGGTTTTTGCAGGTTACATATCACAAGTACTAAGGAATTACACTGACCATGCCTGCGATGGAGAATATGTCTCCTTGAGATGTCCTCACAGAACCACCATCAGCATTCAGTCTTCTTTTTATGGCCGTATTGTACCAAGTCATCAGATGTGTCCTTCTCGCTATCCCCACTCCTATGCAACTTTAATTAAAGAAGATGTTGCCTGTTCAGTTGGTACTTCCCTTCAGGTATTGTGTGCTAAACTGGATCTGTTCATTTTGGACTTCATTTTTCCTTGGCCAGGCAGCAACAGTCTGTGCCGGTGCTGCATAGGCCTGTATTAAGCAGTGCTACCTGGAATGAGAGCACTGACATCTCACATAACTTAGTGGATAATTCATCTTTGTAGTTTAGACAGGACTGAATTAGATTTTGCTGATGAATTTCTTAATTTTGCTGCAACTCTAGTCAATAAAAATTCAGGGATGTGGTTGACACAGAATTACACTGCAAGACCAGTGACCAGTGGAGAAGAGAAGGCTCCGGGGGGGACCTTATAGTGACCTTCCAATACCTGAAAGGTGCCTATAAGTAATCTGAGGAAGAGCTGTTCACTATGGCATGTAGCAACATGATGAGGGGTAGTGGTTTTAAACTAGAAAAGGGTAGATTTAGATTGGATATTAGGAAAAAGTTCTTCGCTATGAGGGTGGTAGATCACTGGCACAGGTTGCCCAGAGAGGTGGTGGAGGCTCCATCCCTGGAGATATTCAAGACCAGGCTTGATGGGGCTCTGAGCAACCTGATCTGGTATCAATGTCCCTGCTCACTGCAGGGGTTGGACTGGATGAGCTTTAAAGTTCCCTTCCAACCCAATACATCCTGTGATTACATGATTCTACCACATTATATTTGACTGGGTTTGAAGATTACTTTTTTATATTTTTCCTTCTCAGTTATTAGCTTTTTCAACACATTCAGAAGTTGCTGTGGTGTTCTTTTCAATTCAGAACTGATTTTTTTTTAAGAGACTTTCATTCTGGTAACTTGAAACCCAAGAACCCCAAGAGTCCTTTGCGTCTTCTGATTCCTTTGTCTTTTTGGCCACTGTAAGTGATCATACCTCACTTAAGCTTGTAATCTCCCAAACATCAGTAGTTAATCAGTTAGCTCTGTCCATCTGTGTAGGGCATGTTGACTATATGTATCCTCCCAGGAGCATACGTGATGTCAGCAAATCAAGGGATTATTTGGAAGGTGCCAGTGTTACTCAGCTGTCAGTAGGAACAACTAAAATTAGAAACATGACTTGGCTGATGTTGTGGAGATGAATGGGATCTGCTTCTGGATGTTGAAAGTAAGCACAAGTCTTTCCAAGTGCAGGGTTGGGACTGTGAAAACTTTTGAGCAAAGATTCTAGCATCCAGTGCATTTATGGCTATGAATCAATAATATCTCATAATAGAAATTTATAGCAGAACCAGAGTAATGAACCTACACAGCCAGTGAATAATTTCTTTTATAATTTGGCTAAAGGCCAGAGTTTCCCACATCCCTTCTCCCTCTTGCATCCAGGGTTTTTAAGAGAAACTTGCAGCATTTAAGTTGATACAAGTGCTTTGGCTTCCAAATGTCAGTGGTAAATTCGCAAGAAATTGCACAGGGTTGGTGTTTGCTGGTAGTGTAACCCTTAAGCTGACAGATTTGCTGTTGCCGTCATAACACTTCCCCTGCTCAACAAGTGACTGATTTGTAGTATGGGAGGACATGGTCCTTATCATTGGAAGGTTTTCCCAGATACGATAGCAAAAGTTCATAATACAGCAGACAAGAGGCAGTTGTGTTGTTTTGAGTGGGAGAACATGGACTGAAGACTTTAGCAGAGGTTAGCCTTCCTTTCTTTCTTTTATTAGTTTACTGCAAAATTAACTTGAAACATTTCATTTACTAACATGATTGATAACTATGTGCATGGCCTCATCCCTTGGGTGCAAGTGGCCCATTTAAGACATCTGGAAGAACTTGAGGACAGAGAAGATGTAACCTTTGGCTTTCCATGCCATGGTTTTGTGTGCAGGAGGGATTTAAAGGAAATCCTCACCCACCTGGCTGAGCTCCTTATGTCTCCAGAGCTCTTCTCCATTACCTTTGCCTCCAGCTCTTACAGTGCTTGTAATTGCAGCTCCCCTATTTATCAGAGGGAGAACTGTGTTCCCTGTGGGCAGTCTTGCAGCAGATCTCTGGTACAGTGAGTTTGTTACATGACTGAGACCATTCACCCATTTTTGAAGATGCAGATGTGCTAAGGAAGTAGCTGATATTCTCTGTTTTGCCACAGATTTCCTGAGGGACCTTGGGCAAGTTCCTGAGTCTCTTTGGAGAAGATTCACAGTGCCTCTTTAATGCCCCCAAATCTGACTTTGATACCACAATGTGCCATGCTTATCCAGGGCAGGATCAGCCTGAATGACAGCGATGAATTTTGTCTCCTTTCTCAATCCTGGAGGGGCTGAGGCCTCTCTGAAGGGTAAGCCAGAAACGCCACAGGCTGAATGGCAAGCTGCCTGCAGCTCTCTGGTAGGAAATCCGTGTATGCAGGGAAATTGGAAAGCTGTAGACAAGAAAATTGCGTGTATTTTTGTGGTTTTGAAACTCAGCTACATGGCCGCCATAGGCAGGACCAATTGTGTGTGTATTCTGATTGCCAGTAATTTAAAAAGTCAGCCAAACCAAATCCTTCAAAATTAAGTATATAAAATCACTGTGTCTAGTCAAACCCATGACTGTATAAATTTGCTTCTTCTTTGGAGAGTGGCCTGGAGGGAGTGTAAGGGGCAGTTATGGTACTATTCTCTGCAAAAACTACCTGTGAATAACAGTTAATTCCCACTTAGAAGCTCTCTCCCCAGTAAATGTCCAGTTCAGACTTTTTTTTTATGTTAAAAAGGGAAAAGAAAGGGTTGATTACACTGAGACAACCACTACTAATCCAGCCTTATGTGGTTGGCTGCCAGGATCCCTTGCTTCAGTCACTTGTTTTTGTTTGAAATGAAATGCAGACCACTTGGGAGAGCGTGTCTGCGACATTAAGGCAGTGACCCCAAACTACACATTGCTGTTATTCTAACACTGTAATGTCAGATTCAGTGGGAGATTTCCAAATGCACAAAGAATTTGGACATTCTACTGGGATTTCAGTTTTGATGTGGTTGGTCTCTTGTTAATTTTCAGATCAAGTCACACCAATATGGAGAGATTAGAACAGCAAAATAAAGTTGTGTTGAAAGCCAGACATTATTTGCTTTTTAAACAGCTCCCTTCACTCCCCCACACCACTCGGTTCAACAGGGGAGCCCAGAGTTAGCACAAGTCCCATGAGGTATATGGCAGGAAGGAAAGATTTGTGCTGTATTTGTGAAGCACCTTTGAGATATTTTGAAGATGAAAGTGTAGAAAGTTCCCACTCATCTTCTAATAATAGAGGCTGATTTGTGGCACCAGTGCTGTTAATTAACAGTCTAGTCTAGGATTGGCTCTTCTCTACTTTCCTTGTGGAGCCCTGCAGAGGCTATTGCTGACTGGGAAGTAATAGAGCAATGTCCTTGTCCCACCCATGAGGGATGGATGAGGGACAGAGAAGAGGAACATCTGGAGCCTTGGTGGCTCTGGTAAAAGGGACCCATGCAGTGCAAAGTGTCCTGCCTTATGGTGGCTGAACCATCTCTTTTCTTGCTTGTAGGCCAGGAAGAGCAGCTGCCAGGACCAGTCTATCTTTCAACCAAAGAAGTAAATTCTTGAATATTAAGGGTTGTTTAGGCATGTTGAAGTCATGACACTGAAAATGGTTGGCAATGTGTAACAGGTTGTTTATCCATACTGTGTAATTTATGCAGAGAGTTGAGTTGTATGCCCACTAGAAAGTCTTGTTTCACCAGAGCATGATCATGCAGAGATGTTTGCTTGGGTCCTGAAGGTGCAGGGCTGCATTAGCATGGTTCTGTGCGTGCTGGTGTCATTGTGATGACCTGTAACTCCCACATACCTTTACCCCTTTGGAGCAATTGTGCAGTTTGTCTGAGCATGGCAATTTATTTTTCGACAGCTTGAAGATTTTTCTCTTGGAGTTTTTATCTTGCTCTGTAAGTCCATGTCACCCAGATAGAGTTGGTCAATCCCGTTTTTAATCTGCATGATGTCTGATTTTTTAGTATGAGAGTATGGAGAAGCAGCTAAATAACATTGCTACACAGTGGAGGGAGGCACAGGAACATCTGAAGACACCTTTGACTCCAAGGAGGTCTCCTGGGGACCATCCTCATCTGCTTTAGCCTCTCCCCTATGCCATGGTTATCTCACCTGTCACACTACTGCATCCATTTGCACTTCCCTGTCATGGGAGAAACTCATGAGATCTTGCCTCCTGAAAATAAGGAAGTTGATGAACAGATACAGTAGCAGTGTATGTTTGTTCGTATGAACATGTAAATGTTGGCACCGAGGACAAAGGAGAAATAGGAGTGTTAAGTTAAGCATTCCCTAATGATAAGTGCCTCCTGATAAGTGAATCTGTTAAGTAAGAAATGTAGTCTCTCCTAGCCAAGCTCACAATGCCCAACTTGTGCTGCCAAAATACAAGGAGGCACATTTATATGTGAAGGAAGCTGCTCAGCTGAAGAGGAGGAGGTTTGGAGTAGCTTGCTCATAAAGCTTTCCCCAGCTGCTCATTCCTGGATCAGTATTCCTAGTGTCACTTGTTTTCAGCAATAAAACCACTCAGGCTCTGTATGGAAGAATGTTTAATGGTTGGCCTAAAATTACTGCTTATTACCAGAAAACTAGATTACACTTTACAGCAGATTACCTGCAATGTTCTCATTTTGGTAAATTGACAGAAAAGTAAAACCACAGCTTATTTGGAAGGAAAACAGAAAGCCCTGGAGCAAAGCTTATTTAGATGGAAAATAAAAAGCCCTGGAGAGGCACTTATCCATCGTGTTTCTGCTTCCAGATAGTTATCAAAGACATTGTAGGCTAATTTCTATCTTCATATTAGCAGGAAACTGCACTTTGGAGGGCAATGTTTTACCCTGTGACTTGTTTCCCAAAGAGGAGCTGTGGTTACAAGGTGCTCTGGAGCAGAGTCATGCCTCTTCTTAGAAAGACTGGCTAGTTTGAGGAGGGAGCGTGAGCATGGCCTGTGACCTGGGTCTCTTTCAACACTCTCCAGGACAACCAGTCATCGGTGACATGAATTGCTAGTGCTGCTGATGTGGTATTTCCTTTTATCCTTTAAGTGAGATACAGGACACCTTTGCTGTCACCATCTCCTGCTGCTGCTCCAGCAGCTGGTGAGGCAGCGGTACAAAAGGGAGCAGATTCCTTGCATGCAAACCACAGGATTCCCTGAGCCCTTCTTCCCCCTTTTTTATTTGCATCTACCAGGAATGTCTCTGTGACAGAAAGCAAAGGGAGCTGGCCTCTTCAGTGGTGGAAAGATGAGATAAACTTTCCAGTAGCTGCATGACTCTGAAAGCATTGGCCAGTTATTGATCACAAAATGAGAGGGCTGGAGGCTGTGTGTGTGTGTGAGTGTGAGTGTGAGTGTGTGTGTGTGTGTGTGTGTATTACTGTTTCTGAAGAGGGTTTTATTTTCCCTAAGCATTCTGGATAAACAGTGTGGCAGGGTGAGATGCAAAGCAGAATAAAATCATCCAACTGCTCTAGTTTTCTGGGTAGGCCAAAGACAGAGGCTCCTGCCATGCCCAGTCACAGGATATTGCACGGTCCCACCGGTGTAACAACCCTGAGCGACCTCA
>NW_010161719.1:80106-90136 GCF_000695765.1 Mesitornis unicolor | reverse complement strand
ATGAGAAAGAGCCCTTGCTCATGACTCTCAACATCTATAAGATGATGATGGTCAAGGGGAAAGGAGGAGGAAATTGATAAAAAGGAAGAATAATAGTCATGAGTACTACTGTGAGGAAAACCTGCAGTTTGTCGTATTGCATATTAGAAGATGTCCACAGCTTACAGACAGTTTGAAGAAGGAAAGTTTCAGTCTCAGAAATGTCAGTGAATTAAAGAGCAGTTCAGGCAACTCAGGCAGAGCTCAGGGTCCGGAAGAGGCTACTGCAGTGCTGAAGTTGCTCTTAAAATTCACAGTACCAGTGCAGCTTCATTCATGAGTCTTGCCCAGACTGAAATACAACTCTCTGACAAGCAGCTCCCCCAGCTAATTATTTGCAAGTAGAAGAACTGCTTGATGCAGAGGTCACAGATAATCTCTAAATTGCCGTGTCTTTGAAATCTTTGGCTTGGCTGAAATAACTCATCAGAGCAGTGTCACTGTGCACTGCTGAAGAGGAGACACTGGAGGCAGAGGTGGCTGGTGCAGCCCATCTCCCTGATGAGATGGGACTGCTTCCTGGGGTGTAAGCCTCCTAATGCTTTGTTGACTCTAAATTTAAACTTTCCAAGTCATGGGGCTTCCATCATTGCCACTAAGACCCTGCTTGACAGTGTAATGGTTTGCTCTCAATGATTTTTTTACCACTTTGTGTTTTATGCTTTCCCTTTCTTTAATCCCATGACTTTTGGTTATGCATCCTTTTGTATTTCTGCAGTTTAGACCTCCTCTCCCTTTGAAGCTGACCCCGCATACAGATTAAGTTTCCCACTGTTAGGAAATGTAGGTAATGGTTAATTAGGTGATATTTGTAATGCAGCTTTTATCGGGTCCTTCTATTTGCTGAGCATGTTCCTGCTCTTTGTGAGTTGCTGTCTCAGGGCTCTGCCAGAGAAGCTCTGGTGAACCTTGCTGTCGTGTTTTAACATCCCAGTCTGCTGCGGCCTGCCCTACTGCCCTGCTGGCATTTACTGCTTCCATAGCAGAGCTGGTGAAAGGGAATGTGTGCCCAGTTTTCAGCTCTTTATTTCACAGTCTGGTGTGTTAATGTGAGCAACCAAACATGTGGGCATTGTTCCCTCCCGCTGACTTTGCTGTGAGCATTGCAAGGTCCATGGGAGAGTGATAAGAGATAGCTGGTAGGGTACTAAATCCTGCCTTAGATCAGCGGTCAGGATTCAGGGCCTTTGAGCTCTTCTTCTTCATGTGATGCATGGATTGAATGTGGCGGTTTGGGCAAAGCAGAGTTACTTTCTAGCGGCGCAGGCTGGGAAGGTTGCTGGATGAAGCCATAGGCAAGGATTTCCCTTGCTCATGTGGTCTGTCCTTCCTTGTTGCTGGTCCTTGGAAAATCCTCTTGCTCCCATGGGTAAATTGCATGAATGGAGATGAATGCACAGTCTTGAAATAATTGGAAAAGGGATATAAGGGTAAATAAATTTGCAACTTAAAATTTTTAAGCTTACAGTGTGTTTTAAAGTAATGCCAACATTCAAGCTTATATAAACCAGTGTTAAAATTAAAATAAAATATGATATGAAACCGTTATGAATGAATTGCACTGTGTGGCTTTGTAGGGGGAATTCATGCTGCCTTGTATGTTGTATTTACTACTTCTCATGGCAAAACTCATGGAGGTGCACCAAACGTAGGGGTTGGTGTAACTTCATCATAATGGCTATATCTGGACTGAATTTGACCTAAATATGTTTAATCATATTTTTAAAAAATTAGTGGTATCTTTTTATGTAAAATTCTGAGTGCAAATCTCTGCCCATCTTCATTTGACTGCACACAGCTCTGATCCATTCATGCAGTTTGCTCTCTGAGTTATTCTCAGCAACATACAATTTGGGCAATTATTTAGTGGGGTTCCTCTGTGTAATTTCATGCCTGACTGATGTGCCCTGCAGTCATCCTTATGTTCCTTTGATGATGGAGGCTGTGCAGAGAGCAGCCCTGTGGCAAAATCCTACTTCCCATTGAGTTTCACCATTGGCTTCTATGGGTCCAAAGTTTCACCCCAAGTATGCTGAATCTGTGAACTACTACACGGGACTAAGGACTGAGATAAGTTTAATTGCCTTGGGTGTTAAGCTCAGTTGTGGTTTATTTTAAGCGTGCAGGGGAAGTGCTTCTTGAAGAGTGATTTGAAGAGACAGAATAAAAATGCTTGCACCCTTGGGAATGGCTGAGGACAGCCGCCTTGCAGCGCTCGCATCCAAGTCCAGATTTAGAAGGTTGTTATCTAATGAGCACAAGCAATTACTTAGCTAATGAGCACAACAAAGTGAGCACGAGAAATGTGTTTCATCTGCAGTGCCCACTAGAAAGACGTGGTTTTGAGCTTGAGGCTGCCCTTGCTTTAAGACCTGGGTCACCGCTGTGAGATTAATCCAGGGCATAAATCACAGGGGTTAGATTAGTGTTTGTTTTACTTGAATTCACATTTCTTGCTCTCTTATCTCCTCTAAATCTTTCAGCTTCTTAGCTCAATCATGAACCAGAGAATGGAATGGGTTTAAACAGCCACAACTTCCCTCCTGAGCACTGGCTGTCAGCCCTCAGGCTTGATTTACCACTGGAACGCAATTATAAAATGGCACAATGCAATTAATGTGTCTTCCCTCCTCTTTCGTGCCAGACAGGAATTCCTCCTCCACCTTCTTCAGTTGCAGTAATTTTTATAATATAATCTAATCCAATGCAACATTATTTTGCATTAGTCAGGGGTCTACCAGACAAAAATGATATAAACAGATGATTATATACCTCGGTAGGGATGATTTGGCATGCCTACAACTACTTCTATGCAAGTTCAGATTGTTCACAGGCCTCTTTTGTTTGTTTTTTGCAGTTGTCTTTTCCCCACCTTTACAACTGACAGTGACAGCCAGAAAAACAAGGCAAATGTAGAATGAATTGTCTAAATTTTTCAAGCCATTAAGCAAAAACCATATGAGCTTAGGACACTCCCTCACTCCCAAGTAAACCACAGCCTTCCTGGTGTCAGTCTGGCTGCTCATCAGCAAATACTTCAGAAATGACATCTGACATATGCCAGAGCTCTGACACTGCCTAGAAGTGTGATTTTTGAGACTAAGACCAGAAAGCCGAGGTCTTGGTTTGTAAGGGCCCCTGTGAGCACCAGAGGCACTGGACCTGCAGGGGAAATGTAGCTGTAGTGGATCATCTTGTCACGCATGTTCTGTGGAGTCGCTGTGTTGCACGGTATCTAAAAAGATGCTGGGTTATAGCACACACTGGTGAAAGCAGTGGGGAAGATGATTTCTGTGTATGCAAGGATAGGTAAAAATTGTATGTACAAGCTTTTAAGTTAACATGGTAACCATTGTTAATTCTCCTTGCATTTTTCCTGATGTATTTCACTGAACACTGAACACATTTTTTTATTTTGCTCTTTATGGATATATTTAATTATGCCTAAGACTTAAGCAGTCTGCAGGAAATCGGAAATCCGAACAGTTTTTTATATTTTCAGGAAAATTGTTGCTCTTCAGGGGGAGGCACATTAGAATTACATGAATGAAAAGGAAATACTGATTTCTTTCTCCCCATGAATTAACTTCTTATAGTTATGGCTGTTATCAAATTAAGTTGAAACTGTAGCTAAACACTAAAGCTGATTAGCAGAAGGCATATTCATCCTCACTTCCCATTTTCTATGGTCTCACAATGGCATAGATGACTTTTTCTCCTTAATTTGGGTACAAACTTCTCCCTAGGCCTCTGTGTTACTTTGTATACTGCAGAAAGTAAACTTGGGAGGTTTCTCTTACGTGGAGTAAGCAAGAGCTGCCAAAGGTTAGAGCAGAACCAGACGAAGTGGAAAGACATGAAGGCTGCCCATGTTCATTGTTCTCTGAGGTTGGTAAGTAATCGCCTTCGCTCCTGATGCTGCGCCTAAGGACAGATGAACAAGCGCTGCTTAGACATTGAAGCTGAGGTTTTCAAAGAGGCTTCTTGTTGGCTTAACTCAATCTCTGCTGAAACCCAATGTGGTTCTCCTGCTGGTTTTAATAGCACCTTTTATGCAATGCTGAAGGCTTATGAAAATCCCACCCATGAACAGGTTTGTTGACCAAAACCTGAGTCTGCTGCTTTTGAGGGGAGAAACTGTCCCTTGTGGGAAAGAAAACTTTCAGGGTGCTGCTTCTTTCCCTTTGCTCCATATTCTTAGCACTGCTTGGGTGTAAACACAGCTGCGGCTCTACAGTACGAGCAAATAGGTCTGCAGTGATTTGGAGAGGATTTCTCTCCATATGTGAATCACTCAAGAGTTGCTCCAGTTGTTCGTTGCCTTGTGAGATTGGAAGAGGTATCTGCATAGAGGCCTCGCTTAAACTCCTTTGCAACTCATTGGATTTTGCATTAAATTAAATTTCACATGCTGAGTGAGCAGTTGACCCTTATGAGCCTAGAGGAAAGATTATGCTGTTTCTATGCATTTTAATGTGACACTCAAGTTGGGGCTAACACTGCCAGACACCTCCTTCAGTGTTCATCTTTCAGCCTTTCCATCCTAAGCCCTGTATTTTGAAATGAGATGCCTGCATTTTATTACCTTTGTAAGTGGAAAACAGCAGCATATGTTCTCTGCTCGCTAGGAAAGGCCTGAATCATCTTGGTTTGAACTTTAAAATAAAGGTCAGGCTTGAGGCAGGCATGAATTCTTCCATGTGTCAGCCCAAAAGGTGAAAGCTTTAGGAAGTTATGAGCAACCTCAAATGAGGCAGTTTCAAATTGCACTTGAAACTGGAACAGCTGTTGTTCAGAGGGTGACATTCAGTGTTATAATGCTAAAGATTAGATGTATTATGTTCAGGGAGAACTCAAAAATAGAAAGCAGTCTCTGAGGTAAAGAGAAAATTGGTTTGGGTGGTGTGTGTTGGGAAGGAACAGCCTCTATGTTAATGGCACAGGGATAAGATTGTGGGAAAGCCCAAATATCGAGCTGGGTGTAAGAAAAGGGAACAGAGAGAAAACAAAAGAGGCCGGGGGAGTCTAGGGGAATTTCTGAGAAAGGATTTTCCAGTGCCTCCTTGCAAGTGAAAATTAATTGTTTTGGGACTGGAATTCACAGCTCTGCATCGCAGGGACTTAGTGAGGCTGGTGGATTACCTAGCTCTGTGGTCTCAAAATGCTCTGACAGGTTCATGTGTGTCAGGCAAACATTATGGTAATTTTAGCGCTTTAGGGGCTCTACAGGAGTACATAAATACCACCTAAGCCATCCAGCTGAATTTAAAACTTAATTACTGCCCCACTTAATAATATTCCCTCCCCCCACTTCTGCTTTTGAGGATCATAGGGTTAAAAGAAATCATTAATCTTCCTTAATGAAGCTATTTTCTAGCAGGAGACAGAATGTCTTGCCCCTGTGGATTCTGAGATGGAGTTTTTATGAGTGTTATGAATGGGGAAGTGGGGAGTGAACACTAGAGAAAAAGCAGTGTGGAAAAGGGGATAGGACCCAAAATGCCTGTGGTGGGAGGACCCTCCAACTCACAGGCCCTTGCTGAGTTTAGATGAAAGGAATGTGCTAGTCATGGGGGAAGAGGAGAGAGCCCTATTAAAAACCAAGTTGGCTGTATAAGTGTTCCCACCACAACTACTAATTATTGGAGTACCAGCAATTGCCAAAGCTTTTATGTAACCAAGGCAAGAGCTCTCTTGAAAGTTGTGGTTGAAATCGTGCATCTCCAGAGGAATCTAAAGCAGAATGGTGGTGGCAGAGTTTGGGTCTCTGCTTTTAAGTGTCAAGGCTGATCCATGTCCTCAAGCTGCTTTTTCTGGAGCAGATATGCCTTATTCTATAATTAAATTTCAGACAAATGTTTCAAAATCTCTGTGACCGTCCCAGTGCAAATCTCTCCTTGTGCACGCATGAAAGGGAAGGAGATCACACTCCTTAAAACAGTGCAAGGTTTAGTCCCCTCCCAGCCCATGGCTCCTCTGGTACCCACTCCACTGAGCACCACTGCCTGTCTCATGCCATTGCCAGTTGAGGAGGCAAGGGTGGCCTTGCTGTTCTCAAATCTGTCTCTATTTGATGATCCCTTTGGTGGAGATACTGAAGTGCTTTTGTTTTTCTGTCTCTTGTGTGTGTCTGTGCATCCCTGGCTGCAGAAGATGCTGGATGAGTGCCAGGACAGGCGGAGCTGCCAGTTTCTCGTCAACAGCCGGCTGTTCGGTGCAGACCCGTGCCCTGGAACCGGCAAGTACCTCATCGTGTGGTACAAGTGCAGGCCAAGTAAGTATCTCACTATTGAATCTGTTTGCTCTGGTGAAACCAAAGTGTTTTCTTACTAATACTGACCAGAGAGGCCTCTTGGGACTTTTTGTTCCCTTCCACCTTTATTTTCAGTGTAACATAGCCCCTCGGGTGTGGAGTGTATCCTCTCTCCCCCTTGCACGCTGCCTCACTTGGGATGCTGCTGCACCGGCTCCTTCCTCCGTGCTGGCAGCCCCAGTTGCAGATTGTTTTTGCAGGTGCCAGCGAAAGCCTTTGCCAACGCTGAGCTCACGCTGTCAGCCGTGGGTGGGCTGCTCCTGTTCCCATCTGCAGCTGCCTTCCCATCCCAGTGGGCTAATGGGACCTGTCCCCTCTCTGTCTGCCCCTCCAGAGGAGCAAGACCTCTTTGCACAGGGAAAAACTTCAGATCTGGGTGCCTAAGGCAAGCGCTGAAGATGGTGGTGCAACAGGAAGCTCATCTGCTCATGCCGTGCCATAAGGCAGCTTTTAATTGCTCCCAGGTCAGGCTGGGAAATGTTAACCTGTGTTTGCGTGATCTCACTAGCTGTGTTTAAATTAAATGGGACCAGCACATGGATACTGGGAGTGCAATCGTGCACACTGTGGAGTAGGTCTGGTGCATCTTTTGCCCAGGAAAACCAGCATCCTCATGGCCAATTCCTGGTCCCATGCAAGGAGTCAGCATGGCCTGGGTGTCGTTCTCCATCAGCTCTTTGGAAAGCAGACAAGTTAGTTTGGGGATGGATAGGGTTTGACAGTGGCCAAACTGTGCCAATGGATTTTAGACCAGGCCCTGACTCTATTCGAATTAACAGTCTGGACATGGCATTTCAAGGCAGCCTAATCCCAAGCTTTTTAGATGACATAACTGACATGGTTCCAGCATCACATCAGCAAAAATTTGGGGGAAGAAATAAAAAAAAGTTTTCACAAGAAAGAAAAACATACCTGATTTTAGCAAAGGTTTGTAACAAAAGCAGAAACGTCCTGACTCTGCCAGCAGCATGGAAGACTTTTTGCACGCAGAGACCTGTGCTAATGAAGTGAAGGGATCTGGCAAGATCTGTGAGGAATTCAAATGAAAAGTAGGTAATGAAGCACCTGCATTTTGTGTGGGGTTTTCACAAGTGATTGTAACATCCCTTGTTGGGTGAGAAACACATCCCTGAGAGAGGGGTGATTAGCGGGGTGTTCTGACAAGTCCTCTGAAATCTGCAGGTTTTGTATCAAAGCTCGCTGGAGAAATCTGACTATTGAGGCCTGTGCTGAACTTCTGAAGGTACTTCAGGATCACATCTGTGCATAAATATTTATGGCTTGGCATTCTTTGCTAATTACAGATATGCTAGAAAAGGAGGAGTCTGTGTGTGCACATGCAAGTAATTTTCCTGAAAGAGAGCAGGGGAAGCTGCTTGGAAACATTTCCCAAAGACGTTTTCCAGGCAGCTCCAATTTTGCAGGGTGAAACAGGGTGAAAACTGACACAAATTATTGTTTCTTAGTCACTGAGCAAACTTTTAATGAGAACTCACTGGATTAATAGCGAGGTTTGAAATATGCGAGGATTAGCCTTGCACAGAGATACCAGGACATGGTCAACCTTTCCTTGGTGATTCAAGATGTTAATTTTGAGTCTCAGAAACAGAATCTCATGTGAGTTTGGTGACTGTTTGGGAAGCCTTTTCACCCTGCTGTAGGGAGAAGGTTAATGAGAGAACTGAAGAAAGATGGATCCATAGAATGTAAAATACAGGACCATGAGAAATTTTGGTGGGCTTTTAAAAGTATTAAGTACTGGAGTATAGTTTATGAGCTGTAAATGAATCCAATGCAAGACCTTCCTTCTTAAGAGTTGATCCCAAACGTTGTGGTCCTATGACTATTGATCTGCTCCAGAACGTCTGACCACACATGAAGAGCACCAAAGAGTCCTTGTCAAGAGCTCACTGCCTGGCACAAGGTTTGATCCATAACTTTATCAAAAGACAAATGCAGTTTTTTGGGGTTATGTTTCCTTTCCTGAATTTGTCCTTCCTAGCAGTAGACATGACAGGTCTGATTTTTTTTCTAGAAACTTCTATTTATTTCCTTTGCCTATCGAGGCAGCCTGGTGTGACCATACTGAAGGAGGTGCCTTGGTTAAGTGCCTGCCTAGTAGAATGAATGCGAGTTTCCCTATATATACAGGTATGAGAGGCACTTTGGGAAGTGATCTGCAGAGTTTGGACAGGACATCTTTGACATAATATAGGGATGCCCAAGCCCTGCTACTCTCAGAGCCATGCTGGAGCCTCAAAAGGCCCCTGAATAGAGGTAGTTATCTAAAAAGAAAGACTTTCTTGAAAGAAAGCAAAACTGAAGTTAGTGGCATTTACTTGTACCTTTGCTGAAGAATAACTGGATGGTGCAGTCATTCCCTCCAGCCACTGTCACTGCAGTTATGCCTCTCTGACATTATGTTGCGTTTGAAATCTAGTGGTTTCGATGCTCACTGGCTGGATGGGGTTCACTCAGAAGGCAAGGTGCTATTTTGGTTTCTCCTGGGCAGAATTCCAAGGAAATGAGAACAGCAAGTCATGCTGAAACTGAAAGCCCCAGGTTTTCCAAATGGTGGGGCTCCAGGGACCAGGGCGATCAGAGCAACCTCTGCTGTACTAACTGCTCTGAGACTGCTTTCGCTGGAAGCTGGGATGGCTCCTGCAGAGCTTTGGTGCTGAAGCACTGGAGTTCACCTCCTCTAGAAATTCAAATAAATATTTCAAAGAAGTGTTTGCTTAATTCAATGGCTTGTGTACTCTGGGGAAGTCTTGTGCTAATTGTGGTCCCCTCTGATCCAGTGGTTAGATCTGGGGCCCAGTGGACACTCATCTTGCACGTACAGGACTAAGATATGAGCGTGGGACTGCTTTTAAGTATCAGATGTTTGGCAGTCCTGAGTGCTCTCTGTGTCTATAAATAAATACACTATGTGTGTGTGTATACTTTTAATTTTAAGGTACACAATGTTGAAGGAGATCAGAACTAATCAATAAAATGCTCTATTCTGTCTCAGTTTGGGGCAAGTGAGACTTATTTATTGCTGCTATGTGATTTGAGGGCCAAGGTTCATCAAAGCATATAGAGGCTTAGCTTTGTTTTCTTTTCCCATAGCATATGGACCTTAGTTTCCAATATGCACCAACCTTTGGGAAGATGTTCAAAAGCACAATATGAATGTGGGCTGTCCCATGCCAGTTGGCCTCAGTGCCAAAGGACTGGCACATTTAATTTATCAGGGCCAGCGTAGCCTGAGACCGACCTCCAAAGCACACTGAAGCCTAGGATCAGTCCCTGAACAAAGAGAGGACTTCAATCTCCAGGGTACCTTTCAGGATCGTTAAAAAATTGCACGCAAATCCAATTATTTCTCAGGTAACATGCTGATTTGATTTAGACCCATTAAGTATAATTACCGGGTAGGCTGCAGGAACATATAATTAGAGGGAATTGACATACTATTTAATTGGTCTAACATGAATTCCCTCTAACTGAAATCTGGGTTCATCAATATTATTCAAACAGTTTGGTGTTTGTTCATCCCCTTCACTTCAGAGACAGAGAACCGTGTAAGATCGTGTGTTATTGTAAGCTAGGAAATATTTGCTCTGTGTGCCAGACTTTCCCGGAGGGCTGCGTGGTCTAATCCTGGCTGAGAACAGGATCTGTGGGGCTGCC
>NW_010161719.1:44806-80075 GCF_000695765.1 Mesitornis unicolor | reverse complement strand
GCTGAAGAAATAACTTCCCCTCTCTGCACCCCAGCAATACCATTGCAGCTGATTTTACTGGAGTTGGCTGCTGCTCTGGGCTGTTGTACGAGCAGAGATCGATCTGCCCCTGCACATCATTTGTTTGGCCACAGTGGCTTTTTGGTTGTTTGGTTATTTTTTTGGCTTTGTTATTTCAAAAGCATCAATGCTTCTGAACAAAATGGGGGACATAAGTGCTTGCCTGTCTCTGCGAAGGGTCTACTTAGGGTGAAGTGTGTTGTCTGAGTGTCCATTTGTTGGCAGTGCTGTTGAGAGAGGGCTCCTACCTTGCTCATGTGGCTTTACCCCATGCAGTGCCTTTCTCTTGTCTCCTCCTCTGCCATTGCCACACTGTCCTGGATGCACCGTCCCCTTCTCAGCTCTGAATAGCCTGAGCTGCAGCATCCTGTAATGTTATAGTAATATTTTCCCTCTTTCCAATTTTCCTTCTTTCCGATTTCCCTCTTTCCTAGTTGCTACTTAAACTTATGACTTCAAGGACTCTGGGAGGGATAATATTCATCCAGTATTTTTTAAAATTATTATTATTTTTATTTCATTTTGAAATGCTGTGTGGAGCAGCTGGATGTGATAATTGGGGGCTGGCGAGTGTGAAACCTCCTTATATTAATCATCCCAGCAATAAAACAAAGTGTAAATCCAGACTTTGCTGCTCTCCTTTCTAGTCAGAAATGTAAGCCTAAAACCTTTGAAGTTTCAGAATGGCTGGATTGTGACCTGGGCTCCAACTGCAGCTCAGATCCCTCTGTAACAATACAAAAACATATTTGTGAAAGGCACATCAAGGCCCCGAGAAATGCATCTGGGGAGGAAGCTTGCATTTGTTGGCACAGGGTGAAGTGCCAAAAGTTTGTCTGGGGTAGGAGGAAGAAAGGGGATGGGGGAGGCTGCTTTCTCCTAGTTCAGAACCTGTGTCTTTGATTTATGGGAAAACTTTTGTGCTAAGGATCAACCTTGGACACATGTTTTGAAGAGAGCAGGCAGTCATTCTTTGCACCATGGATTTAATTCTAATCTAAAAGGCCCAGTTAATTCTTGTGAAATGTCAATGACTTTTTTTTCAAAGATAGGAATGCCCATCGCGATATCCTTCACAAAATCACAGAATCACAGAATCACAGAACCACAGAATTGCTCCGTTGGAAAAGACCTCTGAGATCATCATGTCCAACTGTTCCTGTCTACCCCCTAAACCATATCCTTAAGTACCTCGTCTACCCGCTCTTTAAATACATCCAGAGATGGTGACTCCACCACCTCCCTGGGCAGCCTGTTCCAGCTTCTGACAACCCTCTCAGTAAAGAACTTCCTCCTTATCTCTAACCTGAACCTCCCTTGGCACAGCTTGGTGCCGTTACCCCTTGTTCTATCCTCCATCACCTGGGAGAAGAGACCAGCACCCACCTCTCTACAACCTCCCTTGAGGTAGTTGTAGGTGGTGATGAGGTCTCCCCTCAGCCTTCTCTTCTCCAGGCTAAACAACCCCTGAGAAGACTTCCTTGCCGAAGTCTTACTTAGGTAACTTTATTTTTCTTAACAGCCCAAGGCAATTTTAATTAGAAAGCAACCGAATGTTAAAATCAGTTAGGAATTCATTCCAGTTAGATCACCTTCTGATAAAAATGTAATCTTTAGGTTTGCACTCTGTATCGTATCGTGATGGAGCTGCCATGCTGTGTCCCAGGAGCGTCTGCTTTTCGGTGAGAACATGTGATTTTATTTTTTGCCAGTGGTACTTAAAAACCTGTGCAAACAGCAGAATACCATTGCTTGTGGCATAGCTTTTCCAGCTACCAAAGAATTGCAAAGAGTTCATGTTTTGATTTGCCTACAAGCAATTCCTTAAAGATTAAATCACGGCTTTGCTGTTGACTTTGCTGGGCTGAGGATTAAACCTTTTCTGTTAAATTCAGTGAACATGGCATGAAAAGCCTGGTCCCATCATGCAGCCTTGAGGCTTTCACTCCCTAGGCAGACTTTTCAAAATGCTGCAAGCAAAAGCGGAGGGCTATGGAAAGAACAGAGTTCTTGTGGAAATTTCAGGCTCAAGCAAAGGGGGACCTAAATGTATTCCTCGTCCCTTTAACGCTGGTGATTGATTTTAGTGCTGGGATAGATTGGTAATTCAGTAGTTATCAACCCTTTCAGAAAAGCATTAATCTCCTTTGTAGGACAGGTTTATTGGTGGCAGGAGAAGTTCACTGTATTGTTCGCCGCTTTGCCTTTTGGTGGGCCAGGCTTCCCAACGCGGCGTGATGGAGTGAGGGCTGTTAAATGGGCACATCCTTCTGGCCCAGCCACCAAGGCAGCAGAATCAGCCTTTTACCTCCTGCATTCATCAGCTTGCTCTTGCTTATCTGTATTATTTCAAAACCGTTAAGGTGGCGCAGGGAGTGGAAATTTATAAGGGCAATAAAACCTCAGGCAGCAAACGCTGTGGCGATGAAAAGGTGTAAATAAAGGAACGCTATAAATAACAGCGGGCAGATCCATCAGCCTGCGATTGGGGTCAGAGAAATTTTAATGCTAACGATTAATATTGTTTTAAGCCATTGATGCGCAGAGATTTTCAGGCGCTGTCAAATAGCCCTATCTCTGTAGCACACTAATCACTTGGCTGTCAAGAGTGGGATTAAGAGGAACGCGTGATTTCATTGTCAGCGAATGCAGAGATTATTGTCAGCTTCTGCCCCCATGGAGAAGGAAACCACTGCTGACCTGCAAGAGTTAAAAAAATAATAATTAAAACCCCCCTAAATTTTCTTTCAAACCTCATCAGTCAGCTCTGATTGACATAATGAGGAGCCAGCCAAGATCAAGGTGTTTCTTGCTGATGTAGGTGGAAAAACTCCCTTTGGTGAATCAGGTCTCCAGATGTGAACTACTAAAAAACACAGATTCTGAATTCTGCTTGAATAGTATAAATCATAGAGCTGTGACTTTTATAGATCCCCTTTGTCTGTTGGCATTTACATTTTCTGTGGGGTCCTAGGAAAAAACAAGGGTAAAAAAAATCCCTTTTAAGCCATGAATTTTCAGTGAAGGACAAGGAAAGGATGCACAGCAGTTTTTCTGTACTGGGACAGGTGAGTCAATATCATTGACAGAAGGAACTGGGGGCCTTTGCCCTCATGATCTTCAGCAAACCCAGCCCACCCTTAGGAGCTGTGGTACCTTTCTGTGCTGATGATGGAGGCTGTGTTGTGGATAATGCTTTGGGCGTCATGAGTGGCTTTGGCTGCTGCCAGAGACAAAGTGATCTGGGCGCCTTCTCCCCAGAAGAGCAAGGGGGTGTCCTTGTGGCAATTAACCAGAATAAACACAAAGAAAACAGGTTTTAAAAAATAAAACCCATTAAACTAAAGCTCAATACAGTCCCACTATGGTAGAGGTTTGCCAGCTCTGAACAGGTTTCTGACTACTTAAAAGGCACTGGAAGTTGTCACCTAATCATGTCTCTGGGAACTGGGATTCCTAAAGCATCTGTGATGAATTTGGGAGATTTGGTAACTGTATTTCTCCCAGCTACATTTTTCCTTCTCCGGCAAAGCCATTGAGGGAATATTCTGTGTTTAATTATTTAGGACAGTAGTGAACAAGCTTTTAATCTATTAGGCCTCATTTTCCTATATTTTATGCTCTAGGCACCCCTGTGGATTATAAATAAAATTATCAATCAGGTATTCTTTTAATGCTCCTGTGTCAGAATTATTATTGCCATTATTTTAACATTTGGAGAAGACTGTTTTAATGATATAAGACTAAAATCTCCCTTTCAGCTATTTAATAATAACTTTAAGCAGCATTACTCCAGATTTATACAATCAATGGAGGAGAAGAACAAGAGGCCCATGAGCAGTGGTACTAATGAAGTCTTTTTCCTTACATAGTCAAGTAGCCTGGAGAAAAAGAGATTCAGGGGAGACCTTATCACTCTCTACAACTGCCTGAAAGGAGGCTGTAGTGAGGTGAGGGTCTGTCTCTTTTCCCAGGTAACAAGTGATAGGAAAAGATGAAATGTCTTCAAGTTAAGCCAGGGGAGGTTTAGGTTGGATATTAGGAGGAATTTCTTCACTGAAAGGGTTGTCAAGCACTGGAACAGGCTGCCCAGGGAGGTCGTGGAGTGGCCATCCCTGAAGGTGTTTAAAAGATGGGGTGATGTGGCGCTTAGTGACATCGTTTAGTGGTGGACTTGGCAGTGTTGTTTATGGTTGGACTCAATGATCTTAAAGGTCTTTTCCAACTCAAATTATTCTATGATTTTATGATTCTTTGTAATTTGCTACCAGTTCTTAAAAAATGTATAGAGACCTAAGGACATTTGTCATCTCAACGTTTCTGACAAATTTCACTGAAATTTAACCAGCAGGTTCTCATGTCCTTGGAAGCAGGACTAATAAGTGGTGGAGCAGAGGCTCAGACAGCCGAATGCCAGTAAGTCACAGCTAGTTCAGAAAATCAGTCCAAATTCATTAATGAAGGAAGTAGGATGAGAATTAAATTTGTCCCGGGCTCCCAAGTGTTTCATTTAATTTCCATCTCACAGTTTGGCATATATATATTTTGATATTGTTCACTTTTTCCTCCTTAGATTACCATGTACCTCTGTCTGTCCAACAGGAAAGTGCAACTAGGTGCATCTGAACTCTTTGGAAATGAAATGTAGCAGTTAATTTGCAACACTGCCACCCTTTTCACAGCAGAATATAAAAAGACAACTACTTCAGACTAATGAAAGTGACAGTGGGGAAAGGCGTCTTTTAAATATTGCAAATTGGATGGGTGCATCAGGAGTGTAATTTTAAAGGAATCTGACAAGGTCCTTTGCAAAGAACAATCTTCTTACTTGTTGAGACGGGTTTAGACCTTCAGAACTTGGCACTCTTGAGTTTTCAGGGTACTTCTGAAGTTGGCAAACAGCCTATTTGATATAGACCTGGACTGTCATCCGAGCTGTATCTTTCAGAGTTTCACATTGGCTTCTGCAGCAGTAAGCAGCGTGCTCCGTGCCACTGAGAGTCGAAAACTTCAATTTTTAAAAGTTAAATTACATCATCTTCACAATAAGTTTCTTAGTGGGAACTGAAATAATGTTAAAAGGTGTTTCTGTGCAAAAATAGTAATTTGTGACATTCTCACTCATTTATGCTCTAAATTAAAGGAAACAGTCCTTTTCAGATATTTTGGGTAGTATGCGGTGGAACAGATAACAAAGATGGGGTGCAGGTGAGCAAGGCAAAAGTTGGGCTAAAGAGAAGTTACTGGCTAACATGGAGTGCGGTTTAGTTGTGAAGTGGGATCTTGGGTGCAGTCTTATTAATTTAAAGGCTATAAACTAGATAAGATAGTTTCCTATGGGAAACAATCCTGACCTGATAAGGAAGTGGGCAAGACCATCTCTGTTTCTGACAAAATCTCTTTCTTTGCTCATATCCCCAGTTCTACAATTTAAATCCTTTAGGATTTTTTTTGAGGAAGGCAGATTTCTCTTTCCATGTATTTCCATCTCTTTGATCTGTGAAACAGGGCCAACTATTATGCACTGATTATGTGAAGCATGCATATTTTAATGAACAAAATTTCGTATTTTTTTCCACAAGTTCTGTGGAAAAATATAATTTTCAGCAAGGTAGATCTCTGGCATTAGTGAATTCCATCACTTTGTTAGGCACAAAATCTTTTTAGGGGCTTTTATCTCTAAGGTCTTACAGAGATTGAGCCAACTGACATTCAGTTTTGAGCTTCCTAACCACGATCATTCAGAAAATTGTCATGGACCATAGGTGAAAATGTCCTTAAAACACTGGATAAATGTATTTACTATGGGTAATACTTTAATATTCTTGTACATGTCTTGTAGTTATAGCAGGTCTTCTTGTTCACTTTACTGTTTGAGAGCCAATTTTTCTGTTAGAAACATTTATAATTATTTTCCCTCAATTGTTCTAGCTATGTTACAATCATGTCATATAATGACCTTTAAAAACGTGTCTAGAAAAGCCTGCAGCTGTTCCCTCCTTGGTTTCTCTCTACTGAGTTATATTTAAGCCAGTGTCTCTGAAAACAGGCAGTAATAAAAGGGATATTATCCTTAGCAAATATCTTAATCACGGTAAATCTCTGTTGCCCTACAAATGACTGCATGGGGGATTTGAGTTGAGTAAGCCATTTGCTGAATATCACTGCCACCTTTCCTAGGCCATTTAAGTGTGTTTAATTTTTCAGGGTGAAACGTGAAACCCACTAATACAAATGTTTGCATTTGGACTGAATTATATCCAGACTGTAACAGTTATAGCGGGCTTAGGACCAGATTGTGACTGATCTCTAGGAGGCCAGTTCTTCTTGGGAGAGTGAGGGAGAAAAACGCAGATTCATTCCCAGTCACAGCTTTCTTATGTCACTTAGGCTGCCTTGGTTCTTTTCAAAGTTTATATAAGGTTATTATGGGTGGAAGTACCAGTAAATATATGGACGATGCTTAGGTCTGTATTTTCTTTGTATCAATCACAGTCCTTACCATCGCCCAAGGCCTGGGAGCCATCAGTGTCTAGATGAAAGACAGCTGGCTTTGGTTCATCCTGGCTAGGATGGAGGTGGCAATGTTATGAAGCAGAAAATACTTTCAGGGACTTCTGTCCTCTGTAGTATCACTTTCTGTCTGTTTGTTTATCCAAATTTCTGTCTGATTGCCCAGAAACACTGAGAGTATCTGCTCTCCAGTGACCAAGCTTAAAGGAACCTTTTGGGAGTCTGATATACTACTGAGTACTTCATGCTTTCATTTTTCTCCCTTGTCCCTCCCTCCCTCCCTCCCTTCCTTCTGAAGGGACAGTTCCCATAGGTGTTTCCTGGGGCAGAACTGAGTGACTGTGAGGAGGCGGCATCTGTTTCAGGTGGCACAGCCCTCTTACTGCACACTGCAGTGTGCCAGGAGCACATCACCCCTAAACCACACTGGTTTCCAAGGAGTGTGCACTCAGATTCACCTCCCTGCTCGAATATCTTGAGCCATCCATCAGGCAGCTTCCCATGTAAGTCCAGAACACAACTTCTCTGAGCAGCTACAAGGGTAAGAGCTGCGAATGTGAGAGGCAGAGCTTTGTTGTCGACTGTTTTGTGACTGCTGGGCTGACTTTCAGCAGGGATGTGAACCTCTGTGCATCTCAGTGTCTTCTGAGCTAAATGCAATACTCGGTGTGTTTAAATGTCAGTCAAGTATCCAAATGGCAAGCCCTGACTTTGAACAGACAACAGAATTTAATAAATATACTAAGGGCCTTAAATGGGTCCTCAGGATGTGGTTAAGCAATCAGTTATACTTGTTAATTGGGAGATGTAGCTAATAATAACCAAATCAGAAGAGGAAATTGAGTTAATGCCTTGTAAGAAATAAGAACTTCACAGAGGACCCTGGCACTTGCTCATTAGAGACTTCAAAATTGATCTTTTTATGAAGTTAATCGACTATTTCATATTTCAACCACTTCAGCCAGTCACAAGTGCTATCCCTTTCCATGATATTGGTTTAACATTAACTATGTATAGCTTGTCCTCTTGCAGAGTTTTGTGCCTTTATGCTTTTATCTTGAATTCATGGTTGGTATTTTTCCTTAGGAAAAGGAAAATCTATTAAGTCTATATAGTTACATTATACTCTCTTAAGTTTTACACTCGATTGCCAAATTAAAGCTTTGATCCCATTTCTCTTACAGAAGAAACAAAAAATTATATGGGAGAGCATTACAGGTGAAGATGATAACCTTTAGTGAGTTCAGTGTGTTACTCCGATGTTGATTGCTGATGAAATACCTACACAGATTGAACGATGACTGATTCTTCACAGTTGTATGAGTTTCTTCTCTCCCTACATACTTTTTCTGTCACTGTTTTACACACTCAACTGGTCATGGGTTTATCCCTGTAGGTATTGCTGAAGGATGTGTGTTCTTCACATAAACTCTCCAGTGAATGCATTAGCTCTTCATTCTGTCTTCATCTACAGGGATGGATGAGAAAGTGTTTTCCCATTCAATAAGTACTTTAGAGGTTTGAAAGTTTCCCTGCAGTGGGATGAAAACTAGGATCTTTCAGGGATTTTTGTAAAAGGCTGCAGAGGGAGAAGGAAGATTATGTACCAGAACAGTGTTTACCATTAAGATTCCCACCCGGACTGTGAGGGTTTGGACCAGGGTTTTCACATTGCGGGTGGATGCTCCGATCACCAGGTGACAGGTTATTTTGAGGAGGCTATTTTTTGGCTTAGAGTAGGAATTTCCAAGTTAAGCATGAAGAGTCATTCCCAGACATTTCTTTTAAATCAGCATGTACCTGTTTTGGTACAATACATGTTTTCTCCATGCAGTTTCTTCTGAAAAAAAGTAGTGTAATGTAGAAATTAACCCTGCTTTGAGCAAGGGTTAAATCAGGTGACCTCCTGAGGAGTCTTCCAACCTGAATTCTTCTATGATTCAACTTCATTGGAAATTTCCTCTCCATCTCTAAAAAGGAAAAATGATTCTTGGACCTACAGTTAAAATACAGTAAAAAATGTCACATTAAGTGCTAGCTGCCATTGTGTAAAGACTTAATTAAACCATAAAGTAATTATTGGCTAGTATTCTCAGTCACTGAGTAGTTTGATACATATGGACTTTGTGTACGTTCTTGTCTATATGTGTGTGTGATATAAGGTATAGAGAAGCAGTGACAGGGAGAGACAGAAGTCATGCCCATGCCAGTAAATGATACAGGGCAGGGGAAGCCCCAGGCACTGGCTGATGATTATGCACCCAGTTTGGTGGTTTGTGTACTCGATGGCACAATTTTGGCCTAGTACAACTAGAAGCATTTCAGATGAAGTGACCAATCATGCTTGAGAGGTTACCATGGGTCAGGAACTCTTCCCATTAAGAAATCTGGATGCTGTTGTGGCTACATTTCTAATGGTAAACAACATAATCAAACGGAAGGTGACTCTACAGAGGCTGAGGAGGTTGAGGCTATATCCCTGGCTGTGCCCTGGGTTGGTTGGGGTGACCGTAGAGATGCCACTTCAGTTTTCTTACTCTCTTTCTTTCATGCTTGCAGTTGTCTAGCCATAAAGTCTCAGCTCTTCAAAATAGTGTTTGTCATCTGGGATGCGTTGGCAGAGAGACATGGGGATGGCCTGTTCTAGGTTGGGACCTCTAGGGGTTCCCATAATACAAACAATAATAGTAAAGAGAAGGGAATGACATGTGATTTCTTATGAAATAATTGCCCAGTCTCCTTGACAGATATAAACTGAGCGACTGTTCTGTGTGCACCAGCCTTACAAAAGCAAGAGTGTATTTTGCATTCTTGGACTGACCATTTCAAGGAGGATTTGGGGAGCAGATTTGCATATCTGCATTTGCAACAGGCAAGCGCAGCTTCCATCATTAAAACATTTAGTATAGCTCCTATTAAATCTGCTAAGGGAGAGCTGCTGCAAAAAAAGCCATTCAGCATAATTATGTCTGCATTTGAACCGCTGTGATGTAGAATAAATGCTTGTCACAGAAAGGGCTGATCCATGGATGAGAAAGGTTCCTAAAGATGGGCTTTTACCTTCCCCTGTTGTAGGCTTCTAATATCACCATGTGGAAATCACTCAATCACCATGCCTCACTTATTTGTCTGCAAAATGAAATTATTGGCTCTTTACTGGGACTAACACATGCTAGATTAATATATGTTCATTAAATGTGCTGCACAATGCAAATGATCACTGCTACTCTAGCAAATGCAGTTATGAAGCTGAGACTGTGCTGGCAGCTGATGTGCACCTCTGGGCACTGCTGCCTCTGACGGGCTCACACCATGGGGACGTGAGAAGGGTCCATTCATACTGGGTGACTACCTCATGATCGGTTGAGTAATTAAATGTTTGTTTCCTTCTAGATGAGTACAAGAGTAAAGTAGCCTGTGAAGACGACAAGCTGAGGCTAAGCTGTAAGAAGAGCATGGTGATAGCCATTTACTCTGCTGTCTTTGGAAGGACACAAGGAGGCAGTCTGGAGTGCCCGTACCAAACCCTAGGGATGCCCATGATTGGTAAGCAGGGGAAGGACTTGACGGAGCACACTGATCTGAGCAGGTTGATTTCATTTACTGCCACCACAGTAGAGCTGGCACAGACCCTGATTAGGAAAAGCAGGACTGGGACATGCAACCTGCCACCGTGGTGCTCCTGATGTATGGTACCTTGTTAACCAGTGGTTAACCTAGCCACGTTACCAATCTGTCTTTCAGCAGATTCATCAAATTATATTCTTGAAGGTATTCCTTGAATTTCTTGTTCAATTACTGTCCTCCTGGTGGTTCATACAGCGAGCCTCTATCTGTAGTATGAAGGAGCATATTATTGGTGGATGTCATGAACCACCTGTGTTAGTCAAGTCTTGACATTGCATTTAAATTTTTGCTGAAGTTAAAGCAAGGGGTGAAAATTCAGAAAGCAAGTTGGTAAGCTGCATCATGCTAAAGTTGACTAACAATACCTTCAAGTAGCCTCTTTACTCTCAGGCTATCATAGTCTCTTACATCCATGTGTTAAAGATCAATACATTTCAAAACATTCACTAGAACTGTCTATTCTTGAGCTAATGTGAAATGACTTTTAATACTTTAGGCTGTGGCAGAGAGAGCAGTTGTCTGCAGTGCAAAATCCTGTGGTCAGCATTCCTCATCATCCTTCTTTGCAGAGGTGAAAGGGAATTAATTAGTTTCCCAAAGGATTTGCCTCCAGAGGAGAAAAGGCTTCGGAGGGTGCTGCACAGGGAAGCTTGAGCTGCTGCCATTGTCTGTGCTAGTATCTGTTCAGCTGTGTCTGGGGATCTTTGGCTTCTCAGCTGCTGATCCAGTGCCCTTAAGGAGTTAAATGCTATTCAGATGGAAGTATGTCAAGTGACTGCTTGGAAATACCATACACAGATGATGGATGTCAGTAGGAAACCACAGGTGGAATCAGGCTAGTCAGGTTGGTTGTGCAGCGTGGTGAGTGCCTCAGTTGTGAAAATCTGAGAACTTGCGGCACAGCTGAGTAGTTCAGGGTCTCCTATCCAGTCCCATGGTTCAGATGCATGGCAGGAGAGTCACTGTCCTTTAACAAGTTATCTCCTGTCTCCTGGGGTGACCTGTGCCCCTGGATGGGCTGCTGTTGTCCCCCAGTTGTCAAGGAGCAGAAGCCAAAACAGATCTGTTTATCAGGTTAGCCTAGACCTCTTTCATGTGGTGTTTGGGATGGGCTAAGAGTGTGCATGCTGGTGCTGTGGTGGGTCGGCTGCTGGGTGAAAACTTGCCGAGTCAGCAAAACTCAATGGGTTTTTAGCATATGCCTGAGCACACTGCTCCTTTGTCCTTGCTGAGAGGGCAGAAACAGGCACGTACTACTGACAAGGTGCCAGCACTCGGACCTGCTTTTGAATGTCAGTTTGAAGCAGAACTATGTGAAGCCACAAAGGATAAAGCTTTATTCTTTGCCCAGATGCAAAGTCCCAAAACTTGTAGTGGCCGAGAGCACACATTATGTGGCACTGAAAAATGGGACAGGAGGCAGTGGAGCTGGGAGGGCAAAGCCGCATCTCAGAGAACAAGCATTGAGGTGTGACTGCAGGGCTGTGCGTGCCGTATCATCTGTAGTGCTTGTATGTCCTGTTGTTTTCAAACTGGCCTTGTGATGTCTACAAATTGGGATGTTTGCCCAAGGAAATAAGGTATCGGGTCCTAGACTGTAGCATGCAGCCTAGTGGGACAAGTCAGGGCCTTCTGCCAGCGTCAGATCTTAAAGGAAACGAGTGACAAGAGCAGGACAGGAGAGTTGTGCCAAGCTAGTAGTGGGAATGCTGATGTAGCTTTACAGTGAAATCCAGCACAAGGTTTTAAGCTGTGAACTGATGCTAAAAGTGACTGAGCTGTTGTACAGGAGCAAATATCTGCATGTTTGGAGTTGCTGGGGTCTGAAGTATCTGTTAAGTCAGTCTGGTGCTGCTGGGGGTAGATATGTCCTGCTTGCGTGGCAGCAAAGAGGATGGGAAGTGTCTGTGGGACAGTGGCTGGCTGCATGCTCTGCAGGGCTGGGTGTGAGAGAGGAGGCACTCACCATGGGGCAATGCCTTCCCTAGGTTTTCCTAGGCATTTGGGCACTGCATGTGTAGGGTGAAAGACAGATGATATAGCTGTTGATGCTGATGTTTCTCTGTGTGCTGAAATCCCCAATGGAGTGGGTGTGTGTGAGCTTAACTAGATATTAGGAAGAAATTCTTTACAGTGAGGGTGGTGAGACACTGGCACAGGTTGCTCAGGGAAGCTGTGGATGTCCCTTCCTTGGAAGTGCTCAAGGCCAGGTTGGATGGGGCTTTGGGCAACCTGAGCTGGTGGGAGGTGTCCCTGCCCATGGCAAGGGTTGGACTGGATGAGCTTTAAGGTCCCTTCCAACCCAAATCATTCTTTGAGTCTATGATTCTATGATTAACTAAAAAAAAACATGAACGAGCAGGTGGTCTTTCAACTCATCATGTTCCATCCCTGAAATTCCAGCTATATTGGCAAGCTGGAGCATAGCAAGTTCAATCTGAATATGAGGAAAAACTTTTTTACTGCAAGGGTGACAGAGCACTGGCCCAGGCTGCCCAGAGAGGTTGTGGAGTCTCCTTCTCTGGAGTCATTCAAAACCCGCCTGGACGCGTTCCTGTGTGACCTGGTCTGGGTGATCCTGCTCTGGCAGGGGGGTTGGACTGGATGATCTTTTGAGGTCCCTTTCAACTCCTAATATCCTGTGATTCTGTGATTCTGTGATTGGAGAGTGTTTGTCCAGGTCTGCCAGTGTGTTCAGCAACAGCTCGCTAATCCCTGGCATGATGCTGCCGATGCTGCAGGCAGCCTCTGCTTACTGTGAGCTTCCCTTCATCTGTTCTGTGTGAGCTGACCCAACGGGACAGAGCTCTGGCGATGCAGGGAAGGGGAGGGGGCCTGCCATTATCACTCCTCTCTTGGCCCCACAGGAGAAACCGGTGTAGGATCCACCTGCAACCCAAATCAGCAAAAAGCACATTCACACCATGCTTCCCCACAGCCCACTGCAAGAAATAACAGTCCTGCACACATTTAGAGCAATTAAGTGAGGAGGTTGTGCTCCCAGCTGCCACGGGCAATCGTGAGAGCAGCACGCAGAGTCCCCAACCTGCTCCAGAAACCGTACTCCTGCCATGGGCCTGCCTGGCCCAGCAGGCAGCTCTCTTCCTTCAGGAGCAGGTGAAAACATCACGGCTTATAAATCAAAGCTTTCTCCAGCTAGAGAACATTTCCCTGCACATTTCCACAGCCCTGCGATATTGGGAGGGCTGCTCTGTGACAGCCTTTGATCCCAGACATTTGCAATGAGCTGATTTTACAAATATGACCATATGACTCAGACTTTGCGGCAGCATCCAGTTCCCGTAAGGCAGAACCCAGCTATGTTCTGCACATGGAAGATTTACTCTGTTTGAATTTCAGGAGACTGATGATTTGTGTCAAGTCTGAGCCTTGGCAAGGGGCCTTTTCCTGGGAAGTTGTCTTGGACAAGTTTGCAGAGATTGTTTTTATCCAGGCAGCATGAGTTACTCGATGAGTGAAGAACTCATACTTGCCCCAAAGGTGGGGAAGGGTATCTTTTCCTCCTCTCCTATTGAAAAGCAGTTCAGAAAAAATTATTCCATTTTTCCTGTAAACAAAATGCCCATTTGGGTTAAACTGAGAAATCTGCAGCTTCTACAGATGAGGCTTTTAGAGAACTGAGGTCTTAAAATGAGAAGGAGGGGTGGCCTAATAGAGCATTGTATATGTTTCTGACTCTGGCATAAGGTAAGTTAACAAATAATTTAATTTGTGTTGTTTCTGCCTTGAAAAGCAAGACCTTGTAGGAGTGTTGAAGAGATAAAGTCCACTAATGGTGAGTTTCTTGGATCCTGCAGAGACATGAAGTATGTTAGGTGCTCAGTTGGAGGGATCTGAGGTATCTTGACATTGCAGCCTTTTAACACCTGCATAACCCAGCCATCGTTGTGCTGCTTTTGGGTGATACAAGATCCTCAAGTTGGACTTCACACACAATGTCATGCCAGATGCATGATTTCTCTCCATCTAACATCCATATGAATGTGCTTAGCATCTGTGAAGGAAAAGCTATTGTCAAGAGCTCCATCCTATCCCTGTCATGTTAAAGAAAATAATCTGCCAGGATCCTCTTTTAACTGAAAACATGCTGAAACTTGTGTCTCTGACCCTAATGGGAAACCCCTGCAAACAGCTGGAGCCCTCCTTGAATGCCTTGGGAACTCTGAAAAGCTCCTAAAAGAATTTGACCTTATTTGTAACTCTCTTAATAAAGCCTCCACTTTGCTGCCAGCATGTGCAGAGAGAATACACAGAGCATCGAGAGGTCTCTGGGGAAAGGGTTATTTGCAAGCAACAAACCATTAATATCCCTCAGCCCAGGGAGCCCTTTGCCCCTTTGTCGTGCTGTTTGCAGCTGCCTCTGCCTGCATCTCCGAGTGACTTCTTTATACCACGAGAAGCCAATTTTAAAAAATGGCCTTTTCCTACTTGTATCTGAGGGCAAGGTAATGATCTAAATGGGAGACTGAGGAGGAAGAACTTGGATGTAAAACAATTACCCTTTTTATCATTTAGTGAAGCGATATCCTTGATCATATTCAGAGCACCTGACATGGTCACATATACATTTTCATGGTAGCTTCTCCCCTGAAACACGGAGAGTGAGATGGACATGTTCAGCTGACCTCTAACATCAGGATCCAGGTCTCCTTCTCAAGGACCACGTCTCTCTTCATCATGTATACAAAGGGCCCACAGCAATTTAGCTCCTCATCCTGGGTAGAAGCATTTTTGGGCTTGGTTTTGGAGGTGGTGCAAGATTGTGGGAACTCTGGCTCCAAAGCTTAGCTGTGGGTCATGATGTGTGGGTGAAGCTGAGGAGTCTGCTGAGAAGTGAGATGTCCTTGTCACTTAACAGACAAATTCTCTCCTGTGCCTCTGCAGGGGGAAAATGGATGTGTTTACTAAGCCCTGAGGAAACTCAGATGGTCAGTGGCAACTCATTGAGTCTGATAATGAAAGAGCAGAGGAATGAGTTCAGCCAAGGAGCCTGTGCTTTAGGTGCTCATTTCCTGGCATTTTTTTTCATTTTAATGCAGTGGCAGAAGGTGATCCAACCCAGTTTGTTTTGATTTCCTCCTCTGAATGCAAAGGTACATATGACTTGAACCAAAGCTTTCATAGCCCTTCATATAAATATTTATTACACCATGTAAATAATGGACCCTTCTAGTTTGTTTATCTGTGACCAGACCTAGCATGTGAATACGTATGAAATACTTGCAGTAAAAAAATCCGTTTTATTCCATGGTACCTATTACTGTTCCTGCCAACACAAGAGTAGGTTTTAAGTGACTGCTGCCCCTCCCACCGTGCATTTCTGGCTTTCTTCTGCATCACCATCCGTGACCATTTTCCATTTTCCATCAGTACAAGTTTGTGGCCGTGCTCTAATCTTGGTCTTAAGTGAAATAATACTTAAAAGTAAAAGGCCTCCAAACTGTGGTACTGAAGTGATGAGGGGTAGTAAAGTCTAGCACTGACGGCGGAGGCAATGGGGGACCAGGGTGGCAGGAGGAGACAGGGTATCCACTGAAATATGTGCTGATCAGATAATACTGTGTAACGTGGTCATCCTTCAGTGGATCCGAGTGCTCGTGGCTGAAGCGCTCTCCAGCTACGTCCTGGTTTCACCACTCGGAAGGGGATGGTCTTTAACACAACTGCAAGGGTGGGTCTGTGGGATGAGCAGCAGGCGTGGGAGGGGGTCAGACCGCGTCTTCCTTCTCTAATGTGCACACCAGGCTTCCAGAGCACGCCTGCCCGTAGGTGTAATTACGTACCATTGATTTACATTCAGTGCAGAAACTACTTTATTATGTGTATAGCTCATAATTAGGAACATGTTTTTAGAGGCCAATCTGTTTGTATGTAATAAAATGCATAAGTGTCCAAGTTTGAAGGCTAAATAAATATCAGTTGCTGTTTCATTCACATATAATACCTTATTAAATTTAAATTGAAATGAAATTCCCATTTAGAATGCTAAGTTAAAGTGGGACAAAGCCTGCTTTCAGAAAGTTGTTTTTCGATTTTAGATACTTTGCGTGTTTCACTTTTTGTCTCAAAACACCAGGAGGTAATTAAAATCACTTTACAACTGTTTCTAGAAAACTCAAACTATTGTTGGATTCCACAGAGTCATAAAAAATAATTTATATGGAGTTGTTTTTATATGCACACAATTGCTATTTTGAATGGATTTTTTTTTTGCTTTTTTAATTTGCTTCTGAGCAAGAGCTTTCTCAAAGCCAAGTCCAACTTGGTTTTAAAAAAGTTGTTTACAGTGAAGTATGACCCCATGCAGTGGTTGTAAATAAAAATTCTGAAAGCAGGAATTTAAATAGCACCAGCAGGCTTTGCAATGATAGTGATATGATATTTGAAGAGGTAAAGTGGGTATTTGTAACACCTTCAGTAGTATCAACTTCTTTAGTAGCTGCTCTTATAGAAGATGCCTATTGCTCAACTATTAGTTAAAAGCAAATCCAGAATATAATCCTAATAACAAAAGGGCAGAATTTAAGAGATCAAAATCTATATAATCTCAATTTATTTTCATGGAGTTACTCTGAATGCAAACCAGTGTAACTTGTTCAGAACTGATAAAGTTCCTCTTAAAATAATTCAGATGTCACTCAGGAATATTGCTGAGCCTGAGAAACAAAGGTAATGTGAAACCTGTGAGGTTATAAACACACTGTGCTTTATTTTGGGAAACAAGGGCAAGAAGTGACTTGCAGATTGTGTCAGCTGGGTAATCTCTTAAAAACAGCGGGCCAGTCCCACAGCTTCCACAGTTCAGATCTTGCTTCAGCCTGGGTCTAGGCACTGGTTGAAGTACACCCATGTTCAGAAAAATACGTTTGTTGGGCTGTAATGAATAGGAAGGGTCAATGGACTCAGGGACTTCACAGAGCAGTAAATGCACTGAATGCACCACCCCGTCTTCTACTGAGTGGAGCAAAAGCTGTTAACTTCTTTGCTTTTTATCTCAAATGCCTCATGGCCCACAGTCAACTCTTTTCTGCTGCAAATTAAATAATAAAATTTTACTGTCATTGCCAGACCCAAACTGCTTTGTTCTCTGAGACTTCTTGGAGCCAAGTTTGAAGCCGTCCTCAGATTCTCACTTCGGCCCCCAAATCTGCAAAATGTTATTAATTTGCTCAGCTTTACATACCACGTCAGTCTCTGCAAAACTGGCGCCTCATATGTTTTATATGAGTTTTGGTTCCAGATACAAAGGTGATAAGATGATTTGAGTTCACGTTAATAAACCAAGTGTTTCTAAATGTAACAATAGCATTTGCAATTAAACCTGCAATCGATCCTTCAGTTGCAGTCTCTAGATGTGATTAATTTCTTTTAAGATTGTTTTCTCTTTTCTGGCCTACTGCTGAAGTTTCCAAAGTTTTATGAAGTGTGTGGTGAGTAATTTTTCTCTCTGTTTCATTAAAACATACTTTTTAACGTAAAGCTGGCCTTCTCTGCACATCCTTCTAATGTTTTGGATGTAGATTTCTTTTTTAGTGAAGTACCCTGCTGCTATTGCTAATGGCAATGGCAATTTATATCAGAAACCCAGCTCACCATGATGCCAGAGTACCTGGCACTGCCAAAGCAAAAGCCAAATAGAAAGTCCCATAAACATAAAAGCTCACAGAAATAGAAATAGCATTCTGGGACTGATGCTGTTGTGGGGAGGTGGACTCTTCTTGGCCTCAACATTGACCATGAGGTGCT
The DNA here is from genome assembly GCF_000695765.1 of Mesitornis unicolor. Classification (NCBI taxonomy): domain Eukaryota; kingdom Metazoa; phylum Chordata; class Aves; order Mesitornithiformes; family Mesitornithidae; genus Mesitornis; species Mesitornis unicolor. The sequence goes on along the minus strand of NW_010161719.1, from coordinate 62,108 downwards.
GGAGCATCTTTCTGACTCTGCGCAGCATCAGGTAATACTCATACCTGACAAGTATTGAGCTTATCAAGAGAAAATTATCCTGAGCCTGTGGTTACAGCTCAGAAGAGCTTTTAACAATCTCCTCTAACAAATCAATTTCTTTTCTTTCCCTGTCTGCAGAGGGTTTTCTTGTGCTTGGAGCACATTGGCTGTGCAGGTTTTCTGAAGCCTGTTCTGTTCTGGCTTCCAAACCAGCAGCCTTGGGTCGCTGCTTTCTGAGCTCTCCTCTTTACACATGTGATTCTACACCTTTTCTCATTGAAGGGTAGTCCTTTGTTTTTAATGGCTGGTCTACGCATTAATTGGTCGTACAGGCTCATAATCTGTAGCTTGGTTTTCTCTTTCTTGTCTTCCACACTCTCTGCGGTTCTAAGCCTAAGTCATTTCTCATGTCCTCTGTAGAGGCTTCTGGGCCATGACAAAGAAGAGAAATCCAGTGTATTTCTGTTGCCCCCATCTGAAACCATGTGACAGCAAGGCACTGATAAACAAATCACCTTCCTAGGATGCTTACTGTAGAGAGAAAGTGGACAAAGCCTATCTTTATTCACTGTCTTCTGCACTGCCTTTTAAAGAGACCATCAAACCTAATGGGCATGGATTACTGCTGAACTTGCCTGGGATTTTATATACTGCCCGTGGTACAGACTGGCTCATGAATACTCTATGAAGCTATCCTTCACAGGCTGCTAGGATGGCTAATTTTGGCTAATTTAGCAGCTGAAGCAGAAGCTCTGACACCTCGAGCAGCTGTCACTTTATGAAGGAGCTGCACTTTGTGTCAACCACAGCTAGTGAAGCATCTTTAAATAAATGAGAAGCTGTCCAAGAGCAGGAGAGCTTCCTTCCCTCCTGTTTATAATACTCTCTTGCAGAATGAGGCAGCTCTGAGTCACCCCTAGGTAAAATGTGAAGGAATTTAGGCAGCTGCCTCACCTGTAAGATTAGAGTGACTTACTTTCTGCTCACGTCCTTTTTGCCATTCCATCGAAGACTGCTTTCTCCTTTGGCAGATGAGTAGATAACCACAGCACTGATTCAGACATCTGTCAGCTTTCTTTGCAGGAACTACATTTCTCTCCTCTTAGTTAATTGACTTCTGCATCTTCCATCTTTCATTCTGTCCTTCCTCCTTCATACCTCTCAGCAAGAAACTTTTCCTGTTTGATTCTTTAGCAAGAAATCATGCTTCGTGTTTTGGAGAAAAATCCTGTCCTCTGCCTGGGAGGAGTTTCCTGCTAGAGCTGTCATTTTTTTGTAAATGACTTCCCTCAAGGGAATATTTATCTTAGCTCATTCTTTTCACCTGCTTCTCTGCAGATAGCAAGAAAAGCTGGGGCTCTTCTGACTCCTTTAGTTCCAGGTGTAGGTCTGCTCCTGATGCCTCTACTGAGTGTGCCACAGAATTTGTCTCTTGATCAGGCCCCACCAGTCCTGTTCCAGTTCCTCATCACTTACCTGACATGTACTGCTGGAAATAGTATTTTAGGCAGTGATTCTCTCTCTGAAGCCTTTAATTACAGCCAATCATTTGGTCCTTCTGATACTTCAAGATCTTATACTTTTGTAGTTGAAAAATTAGAAAGTTTGTCCTAAATTCACAGACAGAGAGAGTGCATCCTCTGGGTGGAGTTTTTTTCTCAGGCTCTGTTTTTCTTTTTTCAAGTGCACATAAGTGACATAATAAGGGCATAATAAGGGCATACAGGACTAATATGCAATAGGGCCATCAAGGTTAGTGACAGAAAAGAAATCTGGTACTCGGATGAAAGAGTAATTATTACAGTGAATGGTGAGAGAGTGAAACTGTCCTGTAGCCAACAGTTCTGTGATCCTGAGGTCTGTGAAGAAGAGCAAGGATTGGTTTTCTCTATAGTCTGGCAAAGCAGTCAATACTGGGACAATGCTCCATGCCCTGCTGCCTTTCCAGACCCACAGAGAGCCTGTGGAAAACCACTACCTGGCAGCCTCACAGCATTCTAACACATTCACATGTCCAGGTGTACATGGTCCTGCTTGCTTTGTTCAGCCTGTCTCATCGGTGCAGGAGCCTGTCTTTGTGGGCTCAGTATGGATGTGGCATCTGTGCATGATCAGGAAGTTACAGATGCACAGATGTTTTTCGGCATCTGGCATATGCCCAACGTCACTGTGGGATTAGTCACCCATCTCAAAACTAGGTGCCTAAATCTGTTTGTGGATCCATCTGTGATGACTGCTGCCTTGGAAGAGGCTCTGGTCTTCACCAGAGCATCTATGAGTTACTGTAATGCAAAATTTAAACTGTTTGGAAACATCCTTTCAGACCCAGATAGGTTTTGCAATCAAAAGCAGCAACGTATGGCTTGGATTTCAGATTTGGATGTGTCACCCTTACTGGAGAAAAACAAGTAATAGTGAGTAACCAAAGTAACGGATGTGATTAACAGGCATTGGCTCCAATTTATTTTTTTCACCAGGAAGAGGTAATAAAGAAATAGTCATGCTGGGAAGCAGCCTTAAGCTGACTAAAACCCATTCATTGTGGTGAGCTTGATGATATGGACATTACATCACGGAGACTGATTCCAGTTTTAAAGCCAATGCTGTCTGCAAGCTGCAGCCGGTAAAATCCTCCAGCGTGGCTTTGCTGCCATCTGATTTGGGTTTTACCCTGTCAGAGGCTGGGCTGATAAAGACCTTAGATCAGGAAGTAATATCCTACTAAATGCAGCTGGTAAGATGAATTACCTACTGGGGAGTTAGACTAAGAGTTGTGAAATGAAGCTGGCCAGCAGCCTGTGTTTGTGGAGTGATCTTGTGAAAGGGAATTCACCTTGCAGCAGGAGCAAGGCTGGAGGGACATGCAACTTCTACAAAATGAGGTTGGGAGTAAAGAGGATAGGGCAAGCTGATCCCACTCTCCTCCAAACTCAAGTTTTAGCTTAAAATACCGTATTCCAGGAGCACAGCTGATACCTTTAAACACTTTCACATGTGAAACCTTCATTGTAGCCAGGATTCGTACTGAAGCAATCTAATGAAAGCAGGGGGTAACTCTGGCCCAGCCTGTGTAAATGGGCCCTCTATCATCTGTGAGGTCTTGAAGTGGTTTTTATTGCTTTGCTGTGGGATTTGAGCTCTGTGGGCTTTAAAAGGTTCTTGGCAGGGGCCTGGCTCTGCTTCGCAGTACTTACCTCAGACTCGATGATATGGTGTTGGCATTTGCGATTGTCCTTCTCACATCTCTGACACATGGGATCGCTTGTTTGTCACCGATGTCAGGATGGTATTTCGTATAACATCCACAGTTTGCATTTAGCAAGAAAAAAGCAGCAAGAAAAAAGAGATGTTGCCCTGAATAAGCGAGCCATCTGGTGTGGTAAGAGCAGCACATCTAGCCTCGCACTTCTGAAGACCTGGAAAATGTGAATTTGGCCATCTGCAGAGGACCATAGCCCAACTCTGTTCTACCACATTTCTGGACTTGGCTTTCCTGCATGTTTCTGAGAGGGTAACGGCATGATTTATGGATAAGAGAGCCGCTGTTTTCTTCCCTCTCTGAGCTATAGGAATGGGCACTTGGGGGTCAAAACTTCTGACCTGGATTCACCTCTTGAAGATGTACCAGGAGATCTCACCTTAATACAGTTCCCTAAGGTCTTGTTTACATTTGGAAGTTAAATTACCTACATGCATTTCATAACAGTCAACAGGAGTGAGGTTGAGTGTTCGTATACTCCTGAGACATGGGGGCAAACAAAAATACCACACTGTCACTTCTAGAGCTGTGAATGACATGGTGGTGACTGTGATTTATGAGAGTGCTGTAGCCTCATCTGTCACTCAGCGATCTGTCAGATGCATTATTGACATCTTCAGTGCCAGTTAGTGAAGGAACAAAGGTGCTTGAATAAGAGATTTTGGCATCCAGCTAAATGACCTCCTTGTCACAAATCCTTTGAAGTGTATAAGGGATATGGTCCCATTTGGAGGTTTTGATGCCACTCTTGCATTTTTCAGTTCAATGTGTTATGTGGAGGATGAACACATTGACAGGTCAAAAAAAAAACAAGAGAGGAGACATAGCTAATTTCAGTATAGGTGTAATCCTCCCTCAAAGTACTGCTGGCTGCTTGCCCTGGCATTTCTGAGAATGCACAAGGCATTTGTGCTTAGAAATTGTGTAGAGGGAAAACCAGGGAAAATTCCCTGTTGTGGCCAAGGGGAAGTCTTTGAATACTTTGTCAAATTTTGTCCATAGGTCCCATTTCTTTTTTTTCAGGGCTGGAAGAATATGACTGATTCCAAGAGAATGGCTCAGGCCTTATCATGGGGAAAGTGCAAAGACTATTTGGTTTTACCATGTGGGAGCCTGATATCAGTAGAGTTTAGCTGGATCTTGTAACATGGGTACCTCAGATTACTTTCTTCCACTCCTGCATTCAACAGATTTTGGTGCTCATTAGAGTTTGGAGGTCAGTGGCAACTGTAAAGAATTGCCTAAATATTAGCTGTTTGCTGCAAGAGCCAAGGAAATAGAGTACTACAAGAAACCTCCACTTAAAACAAGCATTTTAACAAGGGGTATAATGGAGTGTCCAGATTTGAGCTGTGTTTGGTTATCTAGAGCAGATGATGCTGCTGAAGTCAATATGGATGGAGACTCAGATCTGCTTTGGAGGAGGGAGGTCATCAATGACCAGACATGACTGGTGATGGCTAGAAAGGCTGGTCTGAGGGTATATGACAGATAAAACACCTATAAATGTTTTCAATGCACTGAATCTACAGATCTGGCACCTGAAGAGTCAATCCAGTTTGTTATGATGGAGGGCAGAGTGTGTGGTTTGACAGCACTCTGTCTTACAAGAGGAGTGTCCCAAAGGCTGACCATCTCTGGCAATGATGTACACAAAAGACTGGTCGTGCCTCTGACAGGAGCAGTAATGGGCAATTCCTCACCCTCCCACGGAGGTAGGGTGCTGCCGTGCCAGAGGACAAGGCCCCTGTGCAGACAGCTGTGGGGTGCCGTCTGTTTTGCATGAGAACAATAACAAATAGAAAGAATAGGAGCCCTCCATGAAATCCTGCGCAGTGCTTAGATTTGATGAGTTTCTCCAACTGGACATTTGACAAAAAGACAATAAAGCGGGATTGCTGCATGCCAGATGTTTCCACTGGAACCTCTGACATTCGTTGGATCAAAAATCCCCTGAGGAAGTTTGGGTGGTTCAGTATGGAAATGCTCACATGGGACCCTGTTCTTTTGTCATTTGCAGCATGTGAAATAAAACACTGCATTTGATTTGAAAAAAAGGACACATTGCCCTCTAGGCTTAGTTTTTTGTGGCTTTCTTGTGTCTCTTATGGCTTTTGTTGTTTATTTTGTTCTGGCATTCAATACCTTTTGGAGTTCATTTTTCCTTTTCCTACCTCCTGATTAGTGACCAAAAGGGGTTTGAATTCCTTTCTCTGTAGCTTTCCTTTTAGCAACAGCTTAATGTTGACGAAATACTTTCCTGCCAACTTCCCCTTGTGCTTGGCCCTGACTGGACAGTCAAAGCCAACTGTCTAGCACCTAAAAGTCTGAGAGCTTGTCTGTACAAATAATTTTCACCTTAGGTGAGAAAATACGTTCAAACTATCTGATAGAAAATAGTACTTGGGAGGATAGGATAGGATAGGATAGGATAGGATAGGATAGGATATTTCAGTTAGAAGGGACCTACAATGATGACATAGCCCAACTTCCTGACCACTTCATGGCTGACCAAAAGTTAAAGTGCATTATTAAAGGCATTGTCCAAATGCCTCTTAAACGCTGACAGATTTGGGGCATTGGCCACCACTCTTGGCAGCCTGTCCCAGGGTTTGACCGCCCTCTTGGTAAATAATTGGTTCCTAATGTCCAGTGTAAACTTCCCCTGGTGCAGTTTTAAATCATTTCCACATGTCCTACCACTGAATCCCAGGGAGAAGAGATCAGCACCTCCCTCTCCCCTTCCTTTCCTTGGGAAGCTGTAAATATTTACTTTTGGAGCTTTGCATATTTTAAAATCCAGAATATGACATTTCTACTTGCATGGAATAAACATCATTAGAGGAATATTTCTACTTAGATGGTAGATGTTAACGTTATAATTATTTGACCTCCTAGTAACACTTGTTAGACTTAGAAATATAACACCTTCTGGGACACTGATCACCTCTGTCTGCAGAAGGAGGCTCTAGCTTCCTAGATGATGACTTGAGAAAATTCTCTTGGACATAACAAAGGCTAAAAAAGCCTGACCAAACTCTCTCTATCTCTTCCTCTCAAAATGAAACAAGCAAAACCTGGAAAATCTCAACACACCCAAATCAAATCAGAGTTTTAGCCTTCCCTGAACAACATGACAATATCCATCTCCCTTACACCTGTGAGGTGGGAATTTGCTATTAACTCTGCATGTTACTGCAATTGATTGCATTATCAGACGGCTAAATAAATCTACAGGAATTCCATATGGATATTATAACTGTAGTATTAATGCATTCACTGTTCCTATGACAGCCTCTTAGTTTATGGGGGAGCTTGTAGTATTTCTGGATAAATACATTGGTGTGAGACTCCTAAGGTCTGACTCTTCCATGCTCTGCACTGATTTGCTGTTGTTAATCTTTTTATTTTTCTATGACTCTGTTTCTCCATCTGTTAAAATGGGGATACTGATACTTCTCTCAAGGTTCTTTCAGACCTTTATAGAATAAATGCCAGGTGAGAAGGAATTAATTTTATTATGGATAGCCTTTTCCCTTTGAAAATGACCCATCTTTTATTTGCAGCCTTCTCTCTATGGATGTATGGGAGTCTCTGATTCTTCACTGTTCTTTTTGATAACTTTCTTTCATCAATTTACAATTTATTAGAGGTGTTTGAGAGTCAGATACACCTTTCCATGTAAGCAAAAAGATTTTTAAATACTCATGGAAAGCTCAAATGTATGTGCTCTCACTGTCTGCATCTAGCAATTTTTTTTTTATATACAATTTCCGATATGACTAAAGCAATATTCACAAGTAGGTATCCTTTTTCCTTTTCAGAGTGTCAGTCAGCTACTGCTCTTCAACTCATGATCAAGCACTGTCACGGGAAGAGAAGTTGCAGCATATATGCCAGCACCTACGAATTTGGAGATCCCTGTTACCCGGGCATCCGAAAGCATCTTAATGTCATCTACACCTGTGGTGAGCCACAAGATTCTCTTACTTTAACTCTCATTGGGATATGTGTTTGATGAACGGTGGCGTGTGAGGAACAAGACTTGTAATCGTGCATAAAAAGTCATCGAGCTTCCAGTTTCCTCATGGTTATTCTTATTTGGTCAACAGGGGAGAGCTCTGTGGATCACCTGAGTGGTTTAATTCTCTCTCTTTTTTTCTACTCATTGACTTGATAGGAAAAGCAGAAAACATGGAAATGATATTTTGTTAACTCATTCAACACTGCCTCTGCAAGGCAGGGAAATCTGGTGGTGGAATCAATCTACTCAGTGGATGTTCACATCCTGACTGTTGGCATCCTGCTGTTTATTTGACTGCAGTGGAGCTGTGGTTATCAGCAGAATCCTTACTACTTTGTTCTCTATTTCATTTGGTGCAGTAGAATACGGCAATCACCAATCCATACTTATCCATGGCATTAGTAGAAAATAATTTCCAAAAAACTCAGGTGAATATTGCAACATTTTTCTAACAAAACATTGATATTTGAAAAAAACCAAAACAACCAACAAAAACCAGCAGTTGGAGCTCTTGGTCTGGGGCTGAAGCCATAGTGTTGAGCAGACACTGTGCTCCTACTTGACCAGTCATCTTATTTTGCAACAGAGGAAAAATTGTTCCTCTCTGAGCTCTGTGGTATGAAAACAACATCAGGTCTGTCTGCTTCCAGTGATGACATTGTGGTCATCTGTAGCTGATATATTTGAAAATATTTACTTGAGGGTTTTGTTTGTATAGTTGTTGCTAGAATCGGCTCAGTCTCTCCCTTCCTCTCTATGTCCACATGGAAGAGGAAATTCTGGTGCTTTTTTGAATCTGCTGAGTAGGTGGCTGTAGTAGAGGAGATTCTGGCTGTGTCCTCAGACAACAACAAGTGTGTGGGTCAATCTCTGTGTGTACCTGCAGCGTGCTGAAGCTGATAGATGGTGTTTGAGACGGAGTCACCATGGCATTTTCTATAGTTGCTGTAGCATGGCTGATGATTTGGCAGGCATGGCAGGAAGGTTGAATTTTTTTTGTTTCTTTGTTTTTGTTTGAAATGATGTAGCAAGAAATAGCAAGGCTATCCATAGAAAGCCTTGTGAATATTCTAACCAGGAGGGTGATGTGAAGTCTCTTATAAAGAGACTGGAGAGAAGCTTATTCTCATGGGGATTTGGCAGAAACCAAAGCAATGCAGTGAAACAGGAGCTCCATAACTCAAAAATCTAGAGACAAACCAGAGCCCCATAATGTATTTCCAAGAGGATATCTCCTTCAAAGGCCTCTGCAGCCTTATTCTGTCATTGTGGTCCTGGTCTCAAAGTCCACTACAAAGGGCATTAATGATCTCTTAATCCAACCTTAACTTTCCCAGTCATAGCCTAACTGCATCAGGAAATGATTCACACTGGAGAGCACAAAATGGCATGTTTTGCTTTTTAGTGGGTGAAATCTGCCTCATCCTTTGGAGGTTGCCATGGCTCCTTTTCAAAACCATGATCTCAGACATGTCTCTGAGCTGGATTTTGTGATCATCAGGCACATATTTCATCCCTCAAACTGCAAAATCCTTAGAAATGTGAAAACTAAATAAACAAGAAATCAAATACCCATCCCATGTGCTCATTCTGGACAGGAGTAAATCCTGGCATTCTTTTAAAAGAAATTATAAACCCAAGCAATTTCATGTTCTTAAGGTCTAGAGAACAATTGCAGCGTAGAAAACCTCCTGTTGGATGTCTCTGTTTCAAATTTCCATCAAGCTGCATGCATTGTTGCTCCTGGAATGATGTTCTCCTACCTTCACAAAACCTGTGGGGATTAAAGGGCTTTGACTGACAAACGTGACTCCACTTTCCTGTGACCTGTACCTAAATATGTACACCTGTTCCCCGTCTCTTGTAGTTGGAAACACTTGATCCCTGGAGCACAGGGTGTGGCTTTGTTGGTGTTCACTGAAGAGCAGTGAAAGATGCAGGATAACCTTGGCATAGACTGGGAAATGCGATGGACGTACAAAATGGGTTTCCCTGAACATCACTTCAGCCCTTCTCATGGTTCTGGATGGAACCATGGTTTCTGCCATGGTTCTGCAGTTTGGACCATGCCACTGGCCCCACCTGTGACAAAACCTGCCATGTGTTCTTGACCAGTGTTACTGCCCCACTGTGCTGCCTCAAAAGAGCTGATGAGAGTGAGCATATGTGTGGATGTGGAGTGTGGGTAGGGGGACCTTCACATACACATTTCCCATATGAGAAATTTCAGTAGTTATGGGGACAGGGCAGCCAAACTCTGGTGCCTAAGCAGGGGAAGGGCTGGAAAGAGGAAAAAAAGAGAATAATCTGCTGATAGCAATTCATAGGAAAAAATCTGCTGAGAGAGTAATTTATGAGGTGATGAAGGGTAATATTAATTGAAAACTCATGTGTTGTTAGCAGAAATCACGTCCCTTTTGCTGAGGTGGACTTTGTGGCAGGCATTAATGCTGGTGTTGGCTGTACAGAGCCATGACTAGTGAACAGCTAGTGAGGTGACTTATCCCCTGGCAGGAGAACATCTGCACGAGTCTCTCAGGTCAGCACACACAGACTGTTCTTCTCCAGCCTGACAGCAGGAGCTGAGCCCTGTCCTGCATCTCCAAGAGGTAAATGGATGAGGCAACAGCTTTGACTTCTTTAAGTCAAATTTCTTGGAGGTTCTGTGTTTTATTGGACATGAGGATTCCTGCCAGACATACACAGTTTTGTTGAGGAATCTGGTTTTTAATAAAGATGTCATCTCACTTTTTGACTAGTTGTAGTTTTTGAATAATTTGTTGCAATTAGTCCAGCCAGTGGGATTGTCTCGAGTCAGTGGTTCTCCATATCATATTATATCCCTTTGAATCTTGCAGTAAATGCTTATTGGCATCACTTAGCTGAGAGGGAAATGTTACAAGTTACCACTGTACACTGTGTATGTACAAGGTGATTGAAACAAGTGGCAACCTGACACAATGGCAATTGCTCCTGTGCATTAGGGTCCCATTAGCCCACCCAAGGCATCAGATGAAAAATCCTCCAATGTAAAAACATTCCAAACCTAAACTTTGGCATGAGCTGAAACAGTAAATTTTGGTCCAAGGCCAGATTTAGCTAATGAGATGGTGTGGAAGGTGGGATTTTCCAGTATATGGGTCTCATTACTCCATTAATAAATACATTAATGATTTTTTTTTAAAGGAAAAGGCAAGTTAATTCTGGAAAAGCATATAGCACACGGTGAGGTGGCTTTCTGAGTGCAGCAGCTGTAACTAGAGGGAGATACAAAATTTTCGCTATGCCTTTTCTTTAAAATACCCTGAAACTTTTAGAGGATAGCAGCAAATAAGAGAGTATTACCGCAACTGAGAAAAATAGTGCAACAAAGAACTAATAGACATATTTCTCTCTTTCAGTTCCCCCCTCCCTTGCTATCCTCCTATCACACTGTCTTTCTTTGGTATAAAGCACTGTATTTGTAATATCTGTGGGTAGCTTGCTAGTCATTTTGTACTTACTGATAAAAGTTACTGACCTTTTCCTTTTTCTTAATTGTCCACTTATAACCCTCAAAGACTCTCACTAAATCTCTTTCCTCTCTAGTATACTAGACTTGATTTTTTGGCCTCTGCTGAAGCCCTAACTCAGCAATATATTAAAACATTGTGTTGAATTTTTTTCATGCGCATAGTGCCACTTGGATTCAAGGAAGTGCTTAAGTGTGTGCTTTATTTTAAGGCCCATGCATAAATACCATGAAAGTTAAATATTTTCTCAAATACTTTCTTGAGTGGGGATGAGAGGCTTGTCTGCGTGTAAAGAGAAACCTTATTCTTAGCACCGAAAGTCAAGGGATCAAACCAGAGTGCCTACCGTCCCAACCACCAGAACATGTAAACCCTCTGCTAAGTACCTCCTATTCTTTAAATATAGGAATTGGTCAGAAATGGCCTGATAAGAAAAAAATAAAAAAAATATGAGGATTGTGAATTTCTCTGTGTTTAGGTGTGTTTCGGTGGGTTGGCTATCAGTGCTGATAACTGGTGACTTTGTCCTGCCTTTGTTAGACACAGATTGGACAAGATGGAGGAAATGTGTCCTCAGATGTATTTTTCATGTGAACATCCATCATGTGTTTAGATGTGTGCGCGCTTGATGGAAAGGAGTCATTGGGCTGAGAGCTAATGAACTGCCATGGCAACTCATAAATTGCTTGGAAAATCCTGCAGTTCTGCCACATTAATAATCTTGCCATCCTGCTTTATGAGGCCATAACCTGAGCCCCAGAGGCCAAGTGCTTCACATCCTGATGGGAGAACGGGGCAGGTAAAGGATAAAACATGAGTGTGGGGATAGCAGCAACTGTTTCATTGTGTCTGATGCTGCTGGGAGACCAAATGGGGTCACTGAGACGTGGTAGAGTTGCTCTGGGGTGATGGGGGTGTCCTGACCTTTGCTTTCTTTGTGAAAGCAGTCTGGCTTTCTCCAAAATGTTGTGTTTAAATAAATATTCTATCAAGTTGGATGGCAGACAAGGTCTGTGTTAGACAAGGGAGCTCTGAGGTGGTTGCCCTCAAGATGGTGATGAGGAGGGAGGCTGAAGAGCTGCATGAATTATCTTCTGTTGTCCCAAGGGGACTGTGCACCAGTCCATTAGCTCCTGTGCAGTAAATCTGTCAATGCCTCAGGCTGGATGAATGAAATGGTCTCCTTTGGTGTTAAAATTTATGAATTCATGAATGTAGAAAATGTATTTTTATCACTGCAGAAATGCTTTCTGTTGCTTTCAAAAGCAATGTCCAAAATCTGCAAGAAGTAGAAAAGGAGAAATTCCAGACTTCCAAGAAATAACAAAAGCCTTTTAGAACCTTTTGAAACAGGACAATGCAGACAGGGTCTTGCTAGAGAAAGACACACGGAATAAATAATGCAGACTTCCTTGCTTCAAAAGTTGAAATAAAATTGATGTTTCCAAATGAGTAAGCATTTTTGCCAACCTAGCTCTAGGGATATTAAACTGAATATATAATATTTGATAATGTCTATTTAACTGTGATTCTTGTGTCATATTGTAAAGCAGAACACACAAACATGTAGATTTAAAGCTCATGGCCACATAGTTTGACCTACCAAATAAAGAACAGAATAATGATATAATTCCATTATGTGGCTACTATCAATGTCAAGACACTGGGTTCAGAGATGGTTTTGGACATCTTTTCAAATCCTCTGTCTTATTTTCCTAAGATAATAGAAGTTTGTCCAGTAATTTTTGTATCAAGCCTATGCTTCTCTTCAAACTTTAAAAAGCTATGCAGTCCTCATGTAATGACTGCAATAATGAAAAATTCATGAAGTGGGATTCATGTGACCAAGTGTAGACATATAAGCCACAGAGATTTATAGTGCAGACGTTCCCATCTGAGAAAAATTCCTTTTACAGGTAATGGAGAGAAACTGCTGCTTTTGAGGCACAAATCATCTCATCCTGAAGTAGGCGCCTGAAAGAGATGAACCATGTATTTGAAGTGACAGTTCTCCTGTACTGAAAATAAAGAGAGTTTCTGGTGCTTAGCTGACATATTGTCATTTGCACGTAGGACTCCTACAAGGCAGAAATCTACATCTGGTTAGATGGCTTTCGACCACCATGTTCTACGCAAAAGCTCCTTTTGGTCAAAATGATCACTGCCACATAATGATAATGATACCAGTGTTTTCTCTTTACATTTATTGATTTCCACTCCCACTGTTTGATTAGATCTCCAATTATCATAGATTTGTCCTGGTAAGAGATTAGCATGATTCTTATTTAAGTTTGTAGGGTGGATTTCTTCTTTTGAACCTTGAGAGATTACCTGTAGCCAGACAGGAGTGTTAGTGCTGAAGAACTTCTCAAATAGCAGCTCAATGTCTTGCACCCCAGCTCAGGGTTGTATCAGTCACCAGACCTGGGTTTGGAGAAGGATTTTCCTGTTCATTGGATTTGCATGGGATTGAGGTCCACTTCCTACATTTCATCTTTATAAATTCCCTTGATATTTCTAGGAGCTGGGATGGGGTCAACAGCTTTGCTGTCTTCTTTGACTGGCTTTCAGGTTTTTATTCTTCTGGTCTTTTGTTCCCAAGGTCAGATTTGTTGTAGACTGTCAGGGACTGATATGGGAGAGGAGGTAGAGTAGATTTTCATTGGTGATAGAGCATCTGTTGCCTATTTCTGCAAGGAAATGGACTTGTTTAATCTCCTTCCAGTCTTTTACACATTTCCAGCCAAGGGAAGGAAAAGCAGGGAGCTTGTTTCTCCTTTCAGAAACTTTGACCTCACTTCAAAAAACACTCATACTTTAACAATCTTAACCTCTTAAACAATCATGTGGCAGTGCAACTAAGGACTGCACTGTGATGTGTAAGCACAAAACTTAAGGCTGACATTTTCCAACTTTTGAGGCTGTGACTTTGTCATCTTTGGTGCTGCCTTAACAATTTTTGTGGATGCGATTTCCTGGATCTTAGAGAGAAGCAAAGAAGGATACCCCTTAGCCAGCAAGGCTCATATAATTGAGATTCATGGCACATATCTGTTGGACGTCATGGATTACCTGAGGGCCAAGGCAAGATGCCACCTGTTTTACTTTTCCATGCTAAAATGAGTGGTGCACACACTTTACTAGTAGGCTTGGGGATACTTGCTAGTATCTGGAGGAGGGTCATGGAGACGATCAGAGGGCTGGAGCACCCCTCCTACGAAGACAGGCTGAGAGAGTTGGAGTTGTTAACCCTGGAGAAGAGAAGGCTTTGGGGGCCTACAAGAAAGCTGGGGAGGGACTTTTTACAAGGGCAGGTAGTGATTGGACAAGGGGCAATGGAAGGAGGTAGGTTTAGCTTAGACATTAGGAAGAAATTCTTCACTCCAAGAGTGGTGAGACACTGGCACAGGTTGCCCAGGGAGTTGTGGATGCCCTCTCCCTGGCAGTGTTCAAGGCCAGATTGGACGGGGCTTTGAGCAACCTGGGCTGGTGGGAGGTGTCCCTGCACGTGGCAGGGGCTTTAAAAGCCCACACAACAGTGAGAAATGTAAGTGACATGGCCAGGAATTTAGCTGGTAATTAGAAAAGGCACTGCTGCTCCTCTTTGTCTTTGCTTACTGAACAACTCGCAGTAGCTTCATTTGAATCACACATCCAGAAGAGTCTGAACACGTCTGGCCTGGCTGGTCCAGACACAGCAACTCTTCATTACCAGGGCAGAATGAGCCTGTATCTGACAGAGATTACAGTAAATAAATATTCTGAGGAAGCAGAGCTCTGTCTCTCAGGTGGAGGAGGAGCAGGTAATGCTGTCACCTCAAGGGAAAGGCTTGAAAGCCCTTTGATTCTTGCAGGTAAGAAATGGAGACCTGGAGATAAAAATCATTGCCTTGGGGATGGGGAGGAAGGAAAAATGGGCTGGAGGAGGCACAGAGTGAGTTCAAAGGACAGCTTTTACGATGATCCTAAGCAGAATGAGCTGTAAGACAAGTGCTGCCTTACAATTAGGCAAGCTTTGCAGGCCTGCTGCTGTGATCCTCCATCTCTGCTCTCCACTGGGAAACATATAGAGCTTCTACTATGGAAAAAAGGAAGAGTCCCATAAAGAGTTAGCCAAAGCACTCTGCAATCCCTGACCCCCACTGTTCCCAAGCTGTGTGCACCTGAGGCTTTTATTCCTTTTATCTCTACTTTCTGTTTTGTTTTGTTTCAGTTGATGGAGACCATGTTCTGAAAGTCTCAGGGGAGTGCACCAGGGTCTCGCTGTAAGATTCACATTGAGTGTTAGGGGCTGCTGCGGGACATTTTGTTCCAGGTCTCTGCTGCTCCTGGCAGCTCCCTGGATGCAGGGAAGGGTGGTCTGGATGTCCAGGTGGAGTGGGTGATGGCAGGGGTGGGAGCAAGCAGGCGGGACTTTTTTTCATTCTGGTATTATCCACATGTTTTAGAGATTTAGAAATTTAAGAAATGCTTTAGAATGGACCCAGAGTTTCTATTGTAATAACTGTAATGCCACCAAGATTTTATGGTGGCGGACAAACCTTTGAGGTTTCTAAACAGATTTGGTCATTGAATTATTTCCTCTGGCATAAATATGCACATGTCACATTGAACAGCAATCTGCCAACTGATTGCAGGCTGGGGTGGATCTGGGGGTCTGCCTGGCTGTCCTGAGACCTCCCTGCTTGAATACAGGGGGACAACCTTGAAAGCACTTGTGATCCATTCATGATTTCACCCCCAAAAAGCAGATCTACCTGAGAATGATTGTGCAAGATGACATCTGAATGTAATTTATCTAAAGCAAATCTTTCAGGAAGCCTGGAGAGAGATAAGTGGAGCAGAATTAGTTACATGGATTATCTACGTGGTTATTTTTATTTTGTGTAAGCATAAACCTGCTGTCCAAACTTTTTTTCCTTTCCCTTAATGGTGTTTTTTATAAAGTTCTGGCCATGAATAGGTAAGTGGTAGATATTTACAATTTTATTGTCACAGGCTACCTTTTTATCTGAGAACCTCACTGAACAGCCTCATTAAATAGGGTTACTGTTGATTCTCCGTGCCTGTCAGGACCTGCACAGGTTTCAAATATAGTAATTAACAGCAATGTTGCCACGTATGAGTTTTCTTTGCTGGGAGGGCGGTAGGCATCCAGTCTGCCAGCCCCTTTCATGCAGGAGACTGCAGGCTATAGCCAGAGGAATGCCTCAGCAATGAATGGCTGACCCCTCATCCTGCGATCACCCTAACTCCTCCTAATTGAGGTTAATGCCGAAAGCATTGACACCTTGATGCTAACTCATTAGTGCCTGGAGGCTACTGGAGATTGCTGACAGCTCAGTGAAACACTCATTAGATTGAATTTAAAGGGAGGGTTTGACACCCTGACCAATTAAGATGTATTTGCATGGATCAGATATATATATTTGTCTTTCTTTTTTGGAAATCAAGACAATGCCACTCGCTTTTACCGTTTACAGAACTGGAAAAGTGAGATGGAGAGGGGAAATAAATACTAATTTTGTGAAAGCCACCGAAGATGTAAATATGTGTGACCTCTGTGATGGGGTCCCTTGGTACAATTGGGGTTTGTGAGCTGCTGCTGAAATGGGATAACAGTAACAGCCACTTAAGGGTGTCCGGAGCCCATTGATGAAAGGTACTTGGGCATTAAATGTGTATTTAATTGCTGTGCACTGATGATTTACACAATGTTGCTATGCCTACAGGCCTCAGCAAGAACTGTCCTGTTGTGCAATGCACTCATTTATTAAGAAGCAGTCCCTGCTATGAGTAATTTAGTGGTTATGTAGGCAGGGCCAGGCAGACTTTGGGAGAAAGTATTAGTCTCTTTTTATGCATGGAGACAACATTTACACAAGGGTTTGTGTCATAGGAGCTGAACCCAAGATCTATCAACATAATGCCTTACCCGTGCATGCCTCCTCCCTACCTAGTAGCTTATGGATGTATATTCTGTGCTGACTTTGTTAGACGAGTAGATCCATGCTTTGTTCTTCAGGTGGACTTTTCACCATGCAGTATTTCCTGCCTAATCCTTTCTTATATGAGATGAAAAGAAAGTAGCACCATGTGGCAAGATAATTCCTATTTTTTTCCTGTTTTGAACCTAAGCTGTGGCTCTCTATGGCCAAAACAACTAGGGAGGGAGCTCCGCAGCAGGCAGACGTTAACACCCCATGCCCTGCATGAGCTAGGCAGGGAGGAGGATGCTTTGCCTTATATGACTTATGTGACTTATGACAGCTGAATGATGGCCAACCTGAGTCTCTTCAGCTATGTGTCACTAGAGAGCATTTCTCTTCCAGTCCAAGTTCTCAGCTGGGAGAGGCAAAGTGATAGTAGGGCATAGAGGCTGACATTTCCATGTCTTCCCACTACCCAGGAACATGCCCAGCCCCATTTCATCCTTCGGTGGCATAAGAGAAATTCAGAGAACCACTCTTTTCCCCGACTTAAAGC
>NW_010161719.1:34731-44775 GCF_000695765.1 Mesitornis unicolor | reverse complement strand
CTGGATGTCTTAGGCCTAAGGCATGGATATTTTATCTTCTGGCTGTATGGAGGTCTTGGAATGGACATTTACAGTCTTGGTGCTTGGTCATGCCTGCACTGGTGCTTAAAGAAGGGGATGCCAGTGAGGCATTTAAGAGTAGAGGCCACCAAAAAGTTCCTTAGGTAATGACTGCTCAGCAGAGATGACCTTCTGGGGGGCACCCCACCTTCAATTACAGTCAGGAGGAGATTGCCATGGGAGTTACACCCCAGCAGTCTTGCTCTTCAAGAAACATTCCTAAACATTTGTCTGGCATCTCCCTCCATTCCGTGACCTCCCTTTATTCATCGTGTACGCACCCAAACAGTTAATGCACCTTCAGACAGACACTTCAAATACTGTTGACAATGGCTACTTTTTATGTCCTGTTTTAGTCATTGTTTAGCTAAGCCATTCATGTTCAGCTCCTTTAATCTTTCCCCATAAATCAACCTGTCCAGTCACTCAATTGTCTTTTTGTTGCTCTTTTCCACAATTACCTATATCTTTTAACAAACATTGAGCAGGCTTGTGATTATTTTTCCCCTGGGGGCCAGCAGAGACTTACAATTTCTTTGCCATACATTAGTGATGGCTGTTGTTTTGGCATGTAGTACCAGCACCGCGACCTGGGAAAAAAAGATGACTGTCTCTGGAGTTTCAGTTCCAAGTAACCTGCAGCTCAGTGTTTCACTAATTTTCCCTCATTTAGGTGAACTGAGCCAAGGAAAGTAGCAGTTTCTGAATATCAGAAAAGAGAAGCATTTCTGCATGGGGAAAACAGGATCAGCATCCCTCACTGGCTTGTTGTATTCCCAGCCCTACTAATACAGAGGCCTGGGGCCTTAAGGATGACTGATACTGCATAATATAAACAATGAAGTAAATCCTACTAAATCCCTTTAGAAGATATTTAACTAAATTCTTAACCCATGAGGCCACCCTGGGCTATCTCTTATCTTTAAAAGCCATCTCACAGCTGCCTGAAAAGATTCTGGAGGCTGCTTAATCCAAGTAGATGAACCCTTGGTGTCGGTGCCTTCAGGGGAAGGAGCGAAGGAGTGAGGGCAGAGACTTGGAGGTCTCTTTTTTGACTGGGTGTCACTCCATTGCAATCCAAGCCAAAGCCTCAGGGAGAGGAAGACACCTGGTACGCAGCTCCATCTGGAGTCCAGCAGACCTGTTCCCTAGCTAGCCAAAAGTTGCCTCAGTCTAGATGCTCATAACTCACAGTGACCTAGGGAATGTATCAGGGACTAGTTTGTAGATGTGACTTGCACTATCTAGTCCCTAGATCATATTTATTTGCTTCAAGTGCTGATGAAATTCTTGTAGTATTTCCTTTAGAAGAAAAAAAAATCCTCTTGGAATAGATAAGAAATGCCTTGTTTACAAGGGTATATGAAAAAATTAGACAGCAAATAGATCACCTCATAAAAGGGCAAAACCCTGCCACATTTCTTCCTCCTCACTATCAGCAAGTGTCGCCTCTTTATTTTTGGGAAGGCACAGTAGTTAGCAGGGCTCAGTGGAGGTGCACTGGCCTAAGGCCAAGGGGCGTTCTTCTTAACCCTGATTTGTCACCAGCTCTTTGGTAGTGGGCAGTTGTTTGGCTCCCTCCTGCCATGTGTGATTAGGCTGCAGGTCCTGGGGCTGTTTGCTCAGCATCTGCCAAGAGAGAACAGCAGCCTCACCACCTCCCTTGGGTTTTCAGTTTATGCATTTGGTGCAGACATGATCACACCGATGTTATGAGTCTCTGCTTTCAGTGCCTACAGTTGCTGTTGAACTTTATTGACATGGAGCTTTGGAAAGACCAGGTGTTAAGCTCCTGCCTGACGTATCCATTGCTGTCACAATAATTCACTCAGTCGTGAATTCAATGACCATCTCACATTTCCCTTTCATTTTTTGTTTCTTCTGAAGTATTGTTCTAATTCTTATTACTATTAAAAATAATTAATATTAAATTATCTTCTCCCCTATTGTTTTTTCAGTGAAAAACCAAGATCTATCATCCAGGATTTATCCCTGGATTACATACCAACACACATTTTTTAACATGCTGTATATTGATCAAAGGGTCTGACTTCTGCTGTGTGAATGATTACCACAAGTAAGCAAGGCAAATTTTCTTCTCTGTGCTATTAGAGATTATCAAAACCTTCTGCAGATACTTTGGGTATTGGTGAAGAATGAGGTATAGGATGTCAGTGCTGTGCTGTGGCTCTCTTGTGAGAGGATCAAGCACATCTACTAAATTGGAATTGGAACGTGTGTAAGGTAAATTTTCTGTCAGATGTTCCTTAGTCTATTACAGTATTAACAAACAAATGGATTTTCTTTCCTCCCTCACCTCATCAGTCTTTGTCCCCTAAGTTAATTAAAAATGAGGGTGCCTCTGTCAGTAAAGAAAATGAAACAGGGAAGGCACAGATATTGGTTTGCATTTTTCTTTCCTTCCTGTTCCCGTTCAGCGTTGTCAGGGTAGTGATTTTCTCTTAAGCAACACTTAGGCATATGCATATGTTTGCATTTAATTTCCAGATGGGGAGGCAGGCTTCTAATAACAGTGCAAGTTGCTGCTTTATGGATCTGTATGACTGACTTACCTTGCTTTTGCAGCTGGCCAAGAAACTGCGCCTCGTACCCCGGGATGCCGACACACTCATGGCTGAGCCAGGCTTTTTCACTTTCAAGCTAGACTGGTGCAAGAAATGATTTACCTGTCCCAGACTGCAAAAAAGGTTCACCAGCTCTTTACATATGCAAGGCTGACTCGCTCTTGAATTCAGGATCATACAAACTGCTTTAGTTTTTGGCATGATGGCTTTTTGTAAATGTGTTTCCTGAAGTCTCGAGCAGATAGGTTTTATTCAAGGAAATGTACTTAATCATTAGCACTGACATTTTTGTTAGGGCACAAATATTTTCCAAAGTGAAGGGACTTGTAATGATCCCTCTCTGTTTCTCTGTAAGCCCTCCCCTGCAAACCTCTCAGAGGGAATGCTGTGTCTCAAACTGCATCTCAGGTGTCTCATCCTGGCTTGGTGAGTTGTGTTTTCCTGAGGGACCTTACCAAGCAAGTCATAGATCTCAGTGTAGCTGGGTCCAGCCTACAGATGCTTTTGAAGTTCAAGACTAAAGGTTTGGACTAGCAGTGGATGCAGTCTTGAGTTTAAGTAGAGGGATGGAGTACAGAGTGCACAGACATATTGATCCAAATAGGAATGCAGTTGCAAATAGGTATATTATTAAACATACTCTAATGCTCACCAGATGTAGCAGTCTACAGTATAATCAGCTACATATGGACTAGATATGCTGGCCTCCCTTTGTAGTCCGTATATGAAAAGAAAGAGGCATTTCTAGGTTGCAGTTCATCTCATTTTCAAGTAGGTATCTCAAGTACCTTACAAGTGCTTATTTCTCTCTCTTGTTTTTAAAGAAACCCAAGGTGACTAGGCCAAGTGTGAAGATTTGCATCGTTGACGTCTAAGTTAGGTCAGATAATTCTTACCGTGAATGTGTTTTCTACAAAATTACATATTTTCAATGACTCACTGTCACTACTTTCCTGAGTCTTCAAACTTCAAGATGTTTAAATGAAGTTCTAGCACCTTGTTGATTATAAGTTTACTAAATTGCTTCAAATCTTTTTGAACTTACTATTCTTTGACAGTTTCATATCTTATTACCAGAAAAGACAAAAATTAGGTATGTAGTTCAATAATATCTGCTTTCGGGAAATAATCTCTCTTCTGAAGGGTTCTTATTCTTCAGTGGGTTTGCACCCAGTTTTGCAGGATGGGATTCAGGTTTTGATTCTGATACTGAATACAGCTGCTGGAGGTCAATGAGATGCCAAAGCTCCTGCCATACCCAGTGAGCCAAGGAAACTTGGTTTTGTACTGACTGGATAACCTAGAGCTGAGCTGCCCTTCTCTATGCACGTAATGATACTGTAGACAATTTGTTTTATTTATAGGTTCTGCTTAATATTTGCACATCCTGTCTTTGATGTTTCAGCTAGGGCCTTTCAAAGGCACTGGGCACTGATGTTTAACTGGATCATGGGTGTTTGACCAGCTGAATTATTCACAGACTATAAAGACCAGGTCAGTGCTGATGATAATAATTAGGAGCTCACACACCTAATACCCATGTGGACATTTACATTACAGATACCTAAATACAGGTGTCTGAATCCAGTGCTGACTCCCCCGTTCTTGTCACCGTGCAAAGAAGAAACCCTGGGAAGGGTTTATCTTTTTCTAAGAGATGAAGTGGTCCTAATATAGTTTCATTGCTCTGGCAGCTGTCCCTGTGGAGGACAGCAAGAATGTAAGAGAGAGAAGGCTAGTGTTGCTATTTATTTCTTGTTTTAAGCCATATTTGAGAACAACAGATCCCAAAAATGGTCATGGCAGTGTTATCCTTCTTACGGCACAGAAGAGCAAAGAGTCTCTTCTCTATTTTGAGACATCAAAAGAGCCCATGTCCTTCCGAAGGGCATTTCCTTTCCCCAGTTACTGATAAAAGAAAAACTTTCCCATTCTTTTTATTTCAGTGGAAACTTACCCAGCACAGAAGGAAAGGTTTGGGGTTAGGGCTAGAGTCAAAAACATGATCATTTGCAGCCAGAAATGCTTTGTGCTAACCAAAGAATAACAACTTTCCACAGTCAAAAGCTCCTGGTGATACTTACACACTCTAGTAACAGAGTGCTCTGGCAGGTCTGTATTTTGCACACCAGCACTATGGGATGTTCGTCCGCACGAAAGCAGCTGGAGTGACACCAGCAGAGCCATGAGCAGCTCCATAACCCTCCTGCCTTCCGACTGCCCGGCTGTCCTGTGTGTGCCCTGCGCTGCCAGGGCACAGCTGAACATGGCATGGCCTCGTGTGTCTGGAGGTGTCTTACCCTGACAGCCTTGTTCAAGCGTGGAAGGTCCTTGCCTGATTTGGAGGACATGTCCTGGCTGTATGAGGGTCTGCTTGCTTTGACAACCTGTGTCACTTGGACAAAGGACATGGGACCCTCTGGTGGAGTGAACACCCCCAGTAACACAGGGAAAGTCTCTTCTCTCCAGAGAAGAAGAGCATTTAGCAAATGCAGCTTCCAGCTGGACCCCACAGTCCAGGAGGCTTTCCAGGGACTACCCAGCCTTGATCTTGGCAGAAGCCAGCACAGCCTATTTAGAGCCCCTTCCAGCTGGCTCCGAGCCCGTCGGCACCATCTGCCAGCAGATGTGTTGCAGCGTGCCACGGCTTGGCCATTTCACCGTCCCTGCACCACGGAGGCATCCTAGGAGCTACTGGTGCCAGGGGGAATTCCCCAGACTTGCAGCCCCCAGCATCTTCTACACCCTGTGTATCTCCCAGGCAGCAGAGAGAGCAAGAGATGAATCTGAATACATTGAGGAGGCAGCTACGGCCTGCCAGGCATCCCTTTTGCATCACGGCAGCTGCTGCTCTGCACCAGTTTGGACATTTAACCGTGTTTAGGAGAGAGTCCCTGTGGGCTACACTTGTGCAGTAAAAATGTTCTCTGGCCCTAAGGGCAAGTGGCACGGCATGGCTAGCATTTGAAGAGACAAACTCTCTATACCCAGGCTGTCTGCAGTGAAAAGTCCTCTGGCCGTGCTGTCCCCTGGATCATGCCAGGGCTGCTGTTTGGGTGGGCACAGGCCAAAATATCTCTGGGGATTTTGTTGGTTACAACATGCATACAATTGCAAGCCAGTGCTTGAGCCCTTTAATTTATTAATATAGATATGCCCTGGATTTGACCTTCAGATTAAGGAGGTTTATTGATAATTATTCTTCCAGTCCCTCTTTGTTTATTCTTCAGTCTTTCTGGGATAACAGGCTACTGCATTCAGGAGCCTGGCATACTAGAAACATCAGGACAGTTTTTCTGCCAGAAAGGGCTATGAGGCTGCAAAACAATCTCTAACAGGGGAAGTGCTGAGACAGTCAGGGCCTTGTGTGATCAAGAGTAGGTCCTGCATTGGCCAGAGAATGGCAAGCGAGCCTTCCACTGCAGGGGAAACTGCCTTATTTTTTTTGCTCTTAGATGGTTTTTAAACATTTTTGTCCAGTTCTTTCTCTTGGTTTTGTTGCCATAAGGTTGGCAAAGAAAAGCTTGCTAATGCCAGTTGTTTCTTCTGCACGTGAGGCATGGACACTCGGCTGCCGAACAAACCTCCTTTTCCTGGGCTCCCCTTTTCAGAGAGCAGCAGCTGCTCCATATACCTCTGTCAGTTACATTCAAGGCAGGAGGATGTCTCCTCTCTGATACTAATGGCTTTGCCCATGATTTCTCAGCCTGTCTGAAAAGAAAAAGAAGTTGTTGGACAACAACCACCACTATTTAGATTGGCAGTGGAAACCGAGCTGGGCTACTTTGATAACTTTGAAAAATACAGATTCCTCAGACCAGTGTCTTTTTTGGACATGTACATTCAAGTAGCATTTAATTAATTTCTTTAAAAAAACCCCACAAAACCCTAATAATCTTCATTAAATGTTACCAGTTCAGCCTGAACTCTGATTTGCTTTGAAAGTGCTTGGGAATATATCCTGTGGCCAGGAGTTGCTGGAGCATTTCTACTCATTAACCAGGAATGAGTCTGAAAGGGGCTTTGGGGCTTAGAAATTAGAAGGTGTTGGAGTAACTTTTCTAGTCAAGGTTTGAATCCCTTCTTGGACAACAGCTGTTGCAGGGAGAAAGGCCAAACTCCCCAGACGTGCAGGAAGGGATGACGTCTTGTCCCAGAGGGTCCTAGGACCTGCTGCAAAATCTTTCAGTGGAGTCAACAAGTTTTGAGTCAGGTCTCAGCTGATTCTGTTCTGCAATAAACACAGAGAAACATCAGTAATTGTAGATGATGGTGTTAATTTTGGTCACTATGATGTATTATAACTGATTCCCAGTCCACAAACACACCCTGTTTCCTTTGCTTCCCTAGCAGCTCTTACGAACCAAACAGGCTGTTGAAAGGGAGCTGCAGAAAATGTGGTTTTCCTGAGCTTTTCAAACATGTTATAAAACCACTGGAGCCAAAGTAATCATCATTATTATTAAGCAGACTTGGAGCCTGAGTCTGAATCCGCTGTGAGTATAAACAACCTGCATTCATGTACATCCTTTGGTGACTAAGGTTTCACTGTGAGATTAGGGGTTGAAGGCTCTGAGATAATAATTTCAGCTGTGTGCCTCTGAGTGCCATAAAGCCCATAGAATATCAGAAAATTTATTGCTGTGACTTAGTCACAAACTCCCTGGAGTGGACAAGGGTTATGGACCTCATGATAAACAGCACGTGCTAATATTTAGCAAATGATAATGCAGACCACAGAAAAGCATGGAGAGAGAAGAATATATTCCCCAGGGCTGATAACTAACGTAAAGAGCCAAGAAATAGTTTAGAGTGGGAGGGAATTTCCCCAGCTTCCCTCCTCTGTGGATAAGTCACTGCCTCACTGATGCGCTGCACAGGGCCCAGCACTGATCTCTCCAGCACCAAAGTTACTCCTGGCAGTGGTTCAGGATACACAAACTCACAAAGCCCCATAGGCAGAGCAGATCTGATGTTTTACAGCCTCAGCTGGAAGGTGATAGGGGCTACATTCAAAACAGCTGAAACAGCTTGTGGTTAAAGCTTAACTGGTTGTTTAAAGGGCTCCTCCATGCCTCTGTGCCAGCTGCTCCATCCACAGTGTGGGTATTTTACAAGACCACTTCCCTGTCACCACTTTCCTTTCCAGAGAGCTAAAAAATCCTCCATCTTCTTGCCTCCAATCAGCGAGGGCATATCCCTGCAAAGAATCTCCTTTCTGTAAACAGAAATGTGCCATCAGAGAGGGTGAAGCATACGTGATATGATGTCAGATGGCAATGGGTGAGGCCTACTTGAATCAGGATCACTTGGTGAGGGGTGAAACACGCGTGTGTACAGACTGCACCATTCTGGTGAGCCCTGTGCCAAATTATGTCAGTCCTTGAGGCAGGAGGGTTTGTACAGCTGGTGGGTGGTTGCAGTAAGCCAGGGCTGGAGTGACCCACAGCTTCTTTTCCTTTTTCTGGCCTTAAACAGCGGTGGCTGGAAGGTGGATGATGCTGACCAGCTGTGTCTGCTGCTTGCAGTCTGGGATGGAGAAGGGGCCAGACATGGTGAATTCCTGGCAAATGAGTAGAAGGGGATGAGGAGGAGGAATGAGAGGGGCAGGTCTCGGCCTTGAGACACAATGGGACTGCAGTGGATGGGGCTGCTTCCCCTTGATGCCTGCAGGAGATCTGTACCTACTTCATCACTGTATTCTGACCTGTGTTAAAGTTTGGTCTTTTCATGTAAAATATTATATGCCAAGAGCCTGTTTATTCATTCCCAACCCCATGGAACACAGGCTCTCAGGGTGCTGTGGGTGTGAGCTCTGTAGAGCTGTCTGCGCTACAGCAACGGAAAATGCCTACCTCATGTACCACCACTGTGCTTAATACACTGAAATGAGAGCTCAGAGGCAGAGGGCAGCAACTGCCTAATGACTTTAGGGGTTACTTTGGGCTAGGAGGTGTAAAATGATGCAGGTAAACAACTGAACATGAAGGGTAAGGCTTTGCTTGCATTGGAAGTTGATTCAGATATTTTTCCATCAGTTGTGATAAATGCAGCCTGTTGGTGATTAGAAATGCAGTCATGATGCTTCTGAAAGACAAGGATTGGAATGGCAGCCTGTGTCCGGTGTGATGTGTTTGTACTTGGCCTCATAAGGCGAGAATTAAAGTTTCCTGTGTGATTATGTGGAAACTGCAGTAAAACATACATAAAACCAAGTTGTGGGTCATGTATTTCAGATGCTGAAAAGGGAGAAATGATAGATAGCCTGTGGCAAAGTCTGATGTATTTACATGTGACTGCAAAAGATCAGAAGAGGGCATAAGCATCTGATTTAGAACACTTGTACTGCAGAGGCAGATTCGTAGCATATGTCGAGAGCTCATAGGGAACAGACCATGCAGTATGTGATACCACACGCAGAGAGAGCTCGCACACTGGAAACGTCATTCTCCTGGGAAAAAAGACCATGGAGCAATGTTTATTTTTAAGAGACACCCTCATGTTTTATGTATTTGTGTTTTCTGTCATGATATTTGATAGCATTGCATTTAATCACTTGGAGACGCACTGCTTGGGAAGGCAGGCTTGGAAAGTACTCGTGCTCAAACCCATTTCCCCACGGTTGCATACCATGCTAGTCCCATAATTTGACTGTTGTGCATCCTGAGAGCAAATTGTGTGTTGTTAGGTTTAGCTGATGAAGTATATCCTGAGAGAGATGCACTGGAGGAGGATGTCATAGATTAATAGACCCAAGGAGCAGGTCAGTGATATGCTCACAGGTAGTAAGTCCAACCCTTCCTCGCGAGTTTAAAAATAAATTAACATGAAAACTGTACACATTCAAACCCCTGTGCGCTCAAATCAGAGCAGCAGTGCTGTAAATAAACCTGCTCCTCATCCTGGTTCCTTCCATAGGGCACAGCGGAGCTGGCTGTTCTGTGTCCTCCCCTCAGCTCTTTTTACGAGCAGACTGAAGTGCATGCATCCTCTGGCTATGGGTGGGCAGGAGCCTTGGATAGCTGTCTGCCCTCTTGCTGGAGTGGGGGTGACTGGTGGAGGCACATCCCCACTGGCCAAGAATCTTTCTTCTGCGGTGACACTTGGGCCCTTCTGTCATCATCTCCTTCATGCTGGATCAAGTAACACTTGGGTGAGGCCAGGGGGAACAACCTTTCTCTTTCAGATCCCTTTTCCAGTGACTTGGGGCTGCTTCCAGGGCATTGAGCAGGCAGCCAAGGTCTCTTACTGCTGTCTCTGCTGACACTGTCACTCAGCATCCCCCTGCAGCATAGCTGGGGGAACAGAGACTCCGCTGGCTCATTTCCAGCCATCCACAGCTGCATGTTTCCCTCCTGAGAAGCAGCTCTGGTCCTAGGGAGATGGCCTGATGCAAGGA
>NW_010161719.1:17470-34700 GCF_000695765.1 Mesitornis unicolor | reverse complement strand
GGAAAGACCTGAGGCAAAGCTGCAGAACTGGAAGGAAGGGATCATTGCTGAGAGAGGTACAGGGGAAAAAATGATAGGAAAGGAACTGATAATAGCAAATGGAGAAATGATTGGGAGTCGGAGGAAGGTGGGGATGGAAGACAAAATTCAGAGAGTAATGCTTCAATCACTTTGTAGATAATATAGGACACTGGAGACAAGGGGTTTTTTAATTTATTTTATTCCAACCCTGATCTGTAATTTACTGCAGAGGAATTGTTTTGTTGTTGTGTGCCTGACTTTCTCCATTTATGAAACAAAGACAATGGCCATTAGCAACCCTACAGCAGGTGAGGGCATCTTAAGCTCCTAGCCTGGAAGTGTTGACACTTGAGCATTATTGATAGACATGTGGAGACAGGCTGTCTCTGTGAATACTTCTGCAAAAATCTTCTTGAGTATCTTCAAATTTGGCAGCTCCTAGAGCACATACACCAAACCTGAAGCACCTTCATGAGGTCTGATGCTGGCACTTATGCCCTTAACTGTTCTGCTTCCTCATGACAGGTCTTGCAATGTTTGGTGACATAGAGTCTGTCATAAGGGGAGGGAGCAGCAGAGCTCTGAGCATGTCCTTAAGGACCAACCAGCCATAAGATTTGTTTGCAGCCCCAAACGTGCAAGTGATGGAGGTCTCTGTCTGCAGTAGTGTTGGAGAACTGGGCAGACCTGGCTGATGTTAGACAAGTCATTTATTTCCTCTGTGCTTCAGCTCTCTAAAAAACCAAATGTGAGCATACGTTCCAGGAGACTGAGGAAGGTAAGTAAGGCAAAGAGAATGTAATGAGGTGCAGTGAGAGAGTCCATGGAAGTGCACAGATAGAAGTTCATCAGGACAGTGGATGTTTGTCATCTGCCATTCATCATGCCATTCACCTTGCTGCACTCCACCCTCAGTCAGCGATCATTAACGTCACTCAGAGACTTGAAATCATTTTAACAAACTGCCTGAGATGTGCTGTTTCTCATTTCAATAGGTCTTAGTCAAGACAACAGAGGCAAATCATTCAGTGTCACAATGCTGATAGCAAAAGAGTCACAGATGCTGATATCAAGAGACTTATCTAGTTTGTTTTGATCTTTTTTGTCTTGCTTTTCTCATCTCATCAAACAATCATTGCTGGACTCCACAACTGTGTTTGTTTGAGATCCTTTGTTGGGATCCACAGCCCAAGCCAGAAGCTCCGTAGAAGACCAATCATTTGGAATAACTTGGCCATATCTTCAGATGTGCTGGCTTCTCTTTTTCCAAACCCAAGTAAGTGATGAGATGTTCAGCTATAAGCATTTCAGATACAGCTGTGACCATTAGGCTCTTACTTGTCTACTCACTACTCTATGCTTTTGCTTCATTTGAATATGCATACATACAGTGGTTGTGTTGGCTGGTGGGACAGAGTAGGGAGCCAGAGATATTCAATAGTTTGGTGTCCAGTTACTTGAAAGTTTCACATCTTCTGAACCAAGGCACTACTTGGCCTTTATTTTTCCTCCACTTTGCTGTCCCAGAACTGCCCTGGCCAGTTATTACATTAATGCCAGTCTGAGTCATAGGGCAGCTGGAACAAGCTGTCCCCTTCATCCCTCTTTGGAGAAGTCTGTCTGCTTCAAAAGGGTAGGGCCCCTTGTAGAGGCCACTTAATTTTATTCAGTATACATCATTTTCCTGTACAAATGTTTGGCTTTTTTTTGTGGGGATGGTGTCTCTCAACTTCAGCAACACTCTGTTGAAACAGCTGTTTTATTTCTGCTGGTGGGAATTCACATTTATGTTTGGTGGAATGACACAAAGACATGAAGAACTCTTTCTTCATGACCCTCATCCCCCACTTCAATCACAAAAAGTTGATGTTTCAGACATTAGACTGATCCAAAATCCTGCTCTTATTATTGAGGTGATCCCCATTTATATGTGGTGGGACAAAAAGAGCTCTGATCTCTGTGAAGAGTGGCTCCAGGCACTAACTTTTTCACGTGCCAAGATACCTTACTGCTGTTCCTGTGGGTTAGCTGACTTTCACCAAGTTAGGAAACATCCATAAGCAGAGCTGTGAGTGGAAGTGACATATTTACCTCGCCTTGTCTCCTCTCATCCCGTTTGAGACCTCAAACTGTCTAACAGCATTAGGAAGCCCCACAGAATGAGAACTTGAAGTCAGTACTGCTGGATTTACAGAACCTCTGTGCTATCTCCTGACACTAACATTAACTGAATACATGGGGAATGGGGCTGAATGCGACCTCTGTGAGATGAGTTTCAGGGATATGGGAAGCAGGAAAATCTTAAAAATCAAACTTGAGAAACCGGATCTGTCTGCGATGTTTTTATTGCAATTAGTCAAGGAGCTGGCTCACATACAGTTATCTCTGAGAACCAGAGGAATCAAACAAGAAATAGAGAAAAATATGTTGTATTGATCTTTACAAATAAACAGCAGTCAGCAAATGAGCTAGTAATTATCCAGTAACTTTGGCTTCCATCTCTAGTAAAATAGTCTAAATAAGGAAAGAAGAAGAATTTGCTGTGCCATGCATTCACATGGAGCCATGTGTATGTTAGCTAACCCTCAAGATAGTTGCCAAAGCAGAATGTAAATGATGGAAAAAGAAAGGAGTGAATTTCATTGTAACAGAATAATGGAGAAAATACTAAACAAAGTAAATCTGTAAGCAGTTAAAGTAAACCTCATCCCTGCTGAGGAAGTTTATTGAGTTTTCTGTGTGACTCAGAGCACACTTCAGCTATTAATTCAAATCCTTTCGTGGCATGTAGGAAGTATGCAGACCCTCTACACAAGTTAACTTTACCATTGAAAAGGAACATGAGTGACACACGCACAGATTTGTAAGAAGCAAATCCAGACATAACTTAATCACTTGGTTTGATCCAACTGCAAACCAAGTAGATGAAAAGAATGTGGTCGTTTAATCTGCATAAGTAAGTTGTCTGTTCATGTACTGAGGCAATTAATGTATTGTTTCATGAAGACTGAGCTGAAAAATTAATTTAGATTGACTAGAAGTGAAGATTAAAAAAACAGAATGAAAACAGGCTAGAGGGACCAGAACCACACAGTGATGAATAAATGCCAGCGCTTGTTGGGACATACCTCAGGGGAGCAGTAGGGAACAATGTTAAACTGGTTTTGCTTAAGATCCTCATTAATGATTTGGAAGAAGGATTGGCTATGATATAAGCTCGGTGCTGGGATGGTGCTCATCTTGGAGAGATCACACTTTCCAGACCTAACAAGTTTTGATCTGACAAATTTTGGATAATCAAAATCACAGAAAATGACACCAAAAAGTTTGGTCTGGGGGCCCTGCCTAAAGTCCTAATGATTTCACCTCTCTGTAGACGCCTCACTTTGAAATCTTTGTCTGTGGGGTCCACCATTTACACCAAATGTAACTTCTCTTGGTTTCTAGTATGGTTCAGCCTCTCCCACTTATTTATCTCATGCTTGTCCAGCTTTGTCCATATTGGACTCTCCATACCAAAGCCTCCTGGCTGACCTCATAAACATGCTGTTTCTTTGTACTGGTATTTGAACAGTACTGTGGGTCTAGCAAGTATCTTGAAACTATTAAACTTTTCAGACAGAGGGCTGGTGAAGCAACAGGAAGTTGTAGGGTCTCCATTTCCTTACTAAATTTACTGTTCCCCAGCCTGTTTCCAGAGGCCTGGGATTTACTCAGTGAAAGCTGCACTTCAAGACTGTCTTTAGGGACTATCATAATAGCCTTGAGATTGGAGATTCAGTCCCCTGTGTCATCTGTCACCTCCTGACTTTGACCATGGGTGTTCAGGAGTCCTGCTGAGAGGAGAAGGACATGGTGCTGGCTGGGAAAAGGGATGTGGCAAGAGGAGCTGGACAGGTAATGCCATCCCATATCTGGGAAGAGGGACAGGGAGAGAGTTACAGGAAATGCAGAGCAATTTTACTATCAGTTTGCAATGTGTTTGTTGGCACTGGCCATCACGAGTTGAAAGGCCCAGTAGAAGTTCATCCATTATTCATCCATTGGGCATTGCTGTGGAACTCCAGGAGCTGCTACATCACCGTTTGTGTCTCCTGCAAGGCTCAGGGAGAAATATGGTGGGATTGTCTGGGCTGGATTCAGTTTGCAGACCACCAGTTGGACAAGGCGTGTTTATATTTTGTGTTGTGAACTCCTGGGGGCAGGGAATGTCTTAATGTGTTTAATTCACACAATGGGTTCTCTTCTTTGTGGTCTTAAGGAAATTTGCACAGTGCTTAGGCAATGAATAGCAGGATTGAGACTAGGAAGCAAATTAAAGCATGAGTGACAACAGGGACAAGCCACAGCCGAAAAAGCAGGTGAGGATGGAGGGAGAGATAGAGTCCGTTAACCACAGAAGCACATTTATCTCAGCCCCTGCAACAATCTCAGTTTCCTCTGTGGAGTGTTCTGGTTTGGGTAGATACCATAAATTATGGCAGTGTGAGGGTCACAAATGCCAAATTTCCTCCTTCTTCTCCAGTGCTTGACTGAAGGAAACATTCATCACATATTCCTGTGCTTACATGAATATTGGTTTGGGAATTGAGTAGGAGGAATGACTAAGAATTAAGAATTAATTTATTGATTCATCCTAATACCTGTAAAGGATGATCAGAGAAAAGGTGTTATTATCTATTACTGCTGAAAGATCATTACTTTAATTGTCCTTTGATGGGAACAGAAAACAAGGGAATCAGTTACTCACCGCAGTCCATTAGTAGTGTGTTAAAGAGAAAAGCAGAATCCCATGAAGCTTCTCCCAAACATGGCATTTATTAGGTTGTAAAATAGCCTCCCACAGACGCATTTGAAGCCCTTTCACTTAATTGGTAGGTTACTGAGACCGAGAGTCCACAAGACCTGCCTCAATTAACTGCTGTTTGAACTAGAGTGCAACTGTAAAAAAGTTAGTTTGAAGATTCCCAGTGACTGAAAGTATCCCACAACATTGCAACA
Organism: Mesitornis unicolor; assembly: GCF_000695765.1. Taxonomy (NCBI): domain Eukaryota; kingdom Metazoa; phylum Chordata; class Aves; order Mesitornithiformes; family Mesitornithidae; genus Mesitornis; species Mesitornis unicolor. The sequence continues at coordinate 29,678 of NW_010161719.1, read as the reverse complement.
TTGACAGAGAAACTGGGTTTATTTCTGTTCTGAATGCCTAGATTTAACTTCCAGCTACTGGCCATTGCTACACCTTTTAAGGCTGAAGAAACATTGTTAACTAGTTCTTATTAGCTCTTTAAATACTTACGGTCTGTGATTAAGAAATCTCTCGGATTTTGTGAAATTAAAGAGGTAAATCTTCTCTTGTCTTTCTCCAGAATGAAGTTTCCCAATTCTTTATTAATTCTTGTGGCTTTTCCCTGAAGTCTTTCCCATTTCTTAGCATCTGCAGCCTCTGAAATAGGGTCTGAATATCAAGCAGCAGTTGCACCAATGCCAGACTGGGATGATATATAATTTATTTGTTTCTTTTTCTTTATATTACATCTCTAGTACATGCATTACCCTGCTGAAGGTGTCAGACTGGTAGACCATATTAAACCAATTAGATTGTGTAACTTGCTAGGCTTTTTCCTGTTTTCTTCTGGCCTCCTTTCTCATGTCTGAGAAGCAAGATCTCCACCGATTAATCTTGTGTTCAGGACTTTGCACACATCTGTACTGAAATTCATACAGTTGGCTTGTGTGCAGTTTACTGGATTGCTCTCTGGATTGTTTTGCTTTATTGTCCTCTGTATTCCATACCACTTCCCAAAATTTCACAAACTTACTAAGTAATAAACTTTTTCTTCTGTGTCAGCAATAATAATACTGAATAGCAACTGGTAAGCCAGGATCTATGTGGGACCAAAAGTTCACTTGCTGAGTGAACATTTGCCATTTACTATTTCATTTGGAAAGTTATCAGTCAGCTGGTCTCCAATTCATCTACACTATACTGTGTTGATTTTAAACCAGACAAGTTTATTACTCAATAATTCAAGTCTGGTGCTTTTCAGAAGCCTATTACATCAACCCTATTACTTTTATCAACCTCATTTGTAGGCTCATCTAAATGTGAGACTGGATTAATTTCACAAGATTCCTTTTCCATTACACATTGTAAGTGGGTATTAATTATTTATTTGCTGAGTCTCATCACAGCTGTTGTGTTTTTGCCTGGGATTGATGTGCAGCAGGCAAACCTGTGATGATAGGCCTATTTACCCCTTTTTAATGTATGGAGAGCATCAACTTATTTACCACCAGAAGTGACAGAAAAGCATTGTGTTGCAGTGAGCTGAGGGAATGCATACAAGCATCTACTGGATTTCACTAAGGACTTTTAATTTTTAATATTATTTTGGATGTGTCTGTTGGTTTTTATTATTGTATCGTACTCCCTCCTGAGTAGCAGTCTGCATTCAGCATCTCTTGGGTATGTGCTTCTTCAGAAAACAGACAGGAGGAATCTTTGGGAAGATTACCTGACCTGAACTGAACTATTTTATTTTCTGTTCTATTCCTGCGCCCATCAGACGAGCATTTGAACATCTTCCAGTAGTGCATTAAGAAAAACAATTATACATCTTTCAAATATTGTTTTAACAACCTCCCCTCTGGGGAGGAGTGTTTGAAGTGCAGCATATTATTCTGATAGAACTGTAAGGCAGTTTGATTTTTGTGAAATGTGTATGCTCTTAAGTATTTTATTTCACACAGGGAATGCTAAAGAACTGCACCATGTACTTTCAGCGAAAGGGGATGAGAATTGAAGCAGTCTGCAGTAGTCGAAAGGAATTCATTCCACTGTTTTGATGAGACCCCTTTTTCCCTTTCCACCGAGCCAGAGGATCATAGTTGCTTACCATCATCTTCTTCTGGACCTTTAGTACGTCTTGGAGATGTCTTGGTTCCAGGCGATGAAGATGAGGATCAGGGCACAGAAGTAATTTCAGAGTTCTTCAGGAAGCTGGACTAGATGGTGGAGGAAAGATATGATGCACAGTGATGTTCTCAGCTGGCTGAGTTTCTTGTTTCTTAATATATCCATGTCCATATCTGTTCCATAGTTGTAGTCATCTAGCCAGCCCAATCACTCATTACTCAAAACCAGCAATATGTGGGAGCTCAGCATTGGTATTCATTGTCAACTGTACTAATGTGTGTTGGAAAGGAAGATCCCTTCTCTGAGGCACTGGGGATATTGGGTTGAAATGGCACAATTCAGGAAGAAATCTTAGCTCAGAGTCCAGAACATGTTGGGAAAGCTCAATTCTGGATATACAGATGGGCCAATGGTTAATGGCTAAAAGCAAAGAGAAAGCTGTGTTATTAAGAGAGAAATACATGATATTTCTCACAGCGCATGGCCATGCTTCTTTGCAATGACCAGTTTTGATGCATGCTATAGCTACTGAGAAGGGTTTGCCATCTGATAACAAGTTGGTGCAGAATTTATAAGCTTCAGAAAAGTCAGTTAGGTGTAATTTGTCCTGTTTTTTCTGACAGCTTGTTTATATGGAAAGCCTCTCTCAAATTCACCTTCCTGAGTGTAGAAATGCAACTCTGAGATACAATTAACCCTTAACGAGACTTGACTAGGAGCATCTGACTAAAACCCTTAAGAGCTGCAGTTCACAAAGTTTCCCATTTGCGAAGCCCTTTTTGGTGCCATGGTACAGTTTTCCTGTGCACTTCCAGGACCATGAGCATTTCCAGTTCTGGGCTTGGGATGCAGCCCAATTTGGGAACTCCTGCCCATGGGTTTCCAACAGAGCAAACACTCTCCTTGCGGAGCCCCTTGAGCCATGAAATCTGCACTTTCATGGGACTCTCCTCTGTAATCTCTATTAGAAATGAGAAAGCATCAGCAGTGCTATGCAAGTGGAATGAAGTCTTTCCTCGCTCCTCTGTGTATTATTAAATTTTTAATATTTTAGAACAGGAACTTTGATCTCATGTATTCTTTTCTAGCACATAGGACATGCTCACGGATAAGTAGCTACTGAGTGGTTTTGGGAGCAGATCTTTGGCCTCAAGAACATGGAGGTTTCCACAGAGGGTGTCCCAGTGCCTTAATTCAAATAACTGTTTGTTGAAAATTTATGTTGCTTTCACTAACTTAGTGTGGTAGAAATTGTGTTGGTGTCAGTGGTGCAAACTGACTGCGAAGCCATCCTGGTATTAATAAATAGTGTCTGCAACTACAATGGTGTTTTACTGTTTTGTTGTTTGTTGGGGTTTTTTTAAATTGCCTGCTTTTGGCTGTGCTGTGGAAAAATAATGCCTACCGGAGTGTTTCTGCCTCTGACCATCTTCTGACTGTGACCTGACGTGAACTCCTTTATGTAACGCTTCCTCGCAGCAGTGCTGCTGCTGGATGTGGCTGTTCCTGTGACCAGAGGTAGCTCCACCTCCAGTTTTAAAGGTCTTTCCAGCTATTCAATTAAAAAAATGCCATGCCAGCAAGGAGCGGGTTTCTTCATGACCATTGCAACACTGGGGCTGGAAGCCAGCAGTGTTTTATCCACACTTACTGTACCAGGTGAGCTTGCTGAGAAGGGCTGTGTGCTTTCTTTTGTCTCATAGTGTGTTGCCAAAGACTCCCCTTTTCTCCTGTTGCAATTTCTTCCCTCTTGCAGGTAAGGGAAACAGGTTGAGCATTGCAGCAAGGTGGGTCCTGGTTGATAGGAGTAATTTTTTGCTGCTGCGTCAAATGCAGAACAACCCTGTGGCTTAGCTCAGGGGTGGATTTTCAAACAGTTGACTTCACAGGAACACTGCTGTGGCTGTCTGGGGCTCTGCAGCTGACACTCATGGCTGAGGTAGCAGCAGATTTAAGGTCTCAGTCTCAATGTAACACAATAAACAATAATATTTCATTTCAGGCCAGGAATCTTCTTCATCATCTATGATATTTGTGGAAGGAATGATTTCTGGACTGTAGCACAAATCTAATGTATGCAAGGATAGACACTTCCAGATGTGCTCCCAGGCCTGAGTCCAGAGCTAGAAATCTACACCATACTTCATTCAAGAGCAATGGAAAGAGGGACTGGATACCACTTTATTTCTTTGAGCTGACCCCATATTTCAAGAGCAGAGGCTTTGTAGCATGAAGGTGTAATTTAACGTTATTCCTATGCTGATTGCAAGCACTCAATTATTTGCATTTTAAGAATTCAGTGCTCTTGGGATGGAAGCGGTGTATCCCAGCTGAAGACTATATTCAGATAGTCTGCTAGTGATCACTTGTCTGTAGCCAGACATCTGGCAAGAGTCCTATGGCAAGAATCAGGTCTGTAAGTCTTACGTATCCCCATGAGAGGAGTTAGGCTGCTCAAGTGGAGTGTGGACCCTGGGACAGTCACTGACTCATTTCCATGCCAGAGATTTGTGTATCCACTCACAGCAGACTCCAGACTGCAACCCTGGACACCAGGTATTCTGTTTTCTTTTTCTCAGATGCTAGAGCTTATTTGAACTTATTTATAGGGCTTTCTTTCCCCCCTCCCACCCCGCCCCATTGTCTGTCATTCTTCATTTTCCTTCTTCTCTACTCTTTCAGTTTCTATGTGGGTAAAATTACATATCTCAGCTCAGAATTTATGTTAACATGTACTTGTCTCCTGTTCTTGCTCATGATGGCTTAGAAGGCCTGGAGGAAAATGCTGTAATTTAATGTCCATTCATGTGTGTTTTCAGTGACACAGCTACATATAGAAACCTTGGCAAGAGCAGAAATAACAGAAATACCATCCCCCCTATTCCATGGAGTACCAAGCAGTCATTGCAGGGATAAATTGCCCTTATTTTATGGAGGAATACCTCATCACTTCAATCTGTTCTATCTCCCTGTTAGTTGCTGCAACCTAGAATTGGATGCATTTGGGTAGACGATGCCAAAGACCCCTCAGCTATAGTCCCAGCAAGAGAAGCTTTGAGGACTATAGTGAAATTCAACTGTAATCCCCAATTTACATTACTGTAGAATACAGTATGGTATGGAGGTGTTTGGGTTGGCCTCACATGGAGTAAGACAGTACCCACAGTTGCATCCAAGCTGATGTGCTCTGTTGGGAAGGGCTTCTCAGTTCAAGAAGTAACGATGTTCCTTGCGTGGCTTTGCTCTGTCTGGACCAAGCTGATGCATTTACCTACCAAGTACTGTCCTACAGCATGAGGTAGCATTGCCAGCTTGGTAGGGCATCAGTTTGGAGACTTCTCCATGCTGTGGCAAAACCAATTAAACCCTACATGGGAAGCACCTAAATTTGTATTCATTTCAATTGAAAACATCCTCAAAGGCATCCAGTTAATTTCTGTCCTTTCTCTCCTAGGTGTCTGGTAAGTCTGTCTTTCGTTGCTCAAGGCAAATTTGGCCTTATTGGCAAAGTGCCTTGTTTTAATAACCTTCAGTTTTGAATTTACAGTATATAAGCATGGCCTTGGTTTGCTTTGGATTACATGGGCTGTCTTTTGCAGCATAAAAACCACCAGCAGAATGTGGAGAATGGAACTGATTCCTCAGTAATAGCATCTCAAATGCATTTATTTACTTCTGAAGTGCTCTGGGAAATGCTTTCCTTGAAAACCGCAAAGTGCAATACATGTAGATTGATAGCTGGGTGGTTTTGCTGAATATAAAAACCAACAGCTCTGTATATAGACTAATTGGAGGTGTAGAGACCTTAATGACACCTCTGAGACATAGATAATTCAGGCAGGATAAGGTCATACGAGAAAACTTGCTATGATCTCAAAGCAGAATCTGACAAACCTTGGAAGGTCAAAAACTTCAGTGTTTTGCCTGGATTCTCCTTTTCTGTTGCTGGAGCCTACTTCATCCAAAAGAGGTTAAAAGAAGAAAGGTACTTTTAAGTTCCTCTTTGTAAATTAAATCATAATTGATGGGAAAATAAAGCAACTGCTGTAATGTAAACCTCCTGGAGTAACTGGAGAAGGTGCTGCAGAGGCTTCCCAGCAGTTATACATTGAGAAACATTCTTAATCTCCTAGATAATGCAGAAGAGGAATGACGTTTATTAGCTACAAGTCCCCACAAGCTGGGGATGCAGTTTATAAAACTGTATTTGGCTCCCTCTCGTTTTCCTCCTTTACTGTAATCCTTCACCATGGATCATTTTACGTCCAAACTCACCTTCATCTGTTATCACACTTCAGTGATTTATTGACATCAGAAACTTCTGATGAATAAGGCCAGAAGAACATTCATCAGAAGAACTGAGAACGTCTGATCATTTCCTCTCAGGCTCTCATTAGCTGCGGTTTCCTTTGGGGAGTTTTATCTTTGTCTTTCTACTTCCAGACTAAAGCAGCTGATGTTTAAAAATAATTTCCTACAATTAATCTTTTGTTTCTCTGGGCTTTTAAAAACATTGGTCAAGACTGAATATGATCTTGATATTGTCAGCTGAAATAAGTAGAAAACAACCCAAACTGTCTGTGCATACTCTTAATGAATGAGCAGTTAAATCAGAATTAATAGATGGCTTGATTCCTTCATTCAAGGTGGAGAATACAAAGCTCTACAGATAATCCTATGATCATACAAAATGTTTGTGGGATAGGTAGGAATTACACTCATAGTGTCTTTTCTCAAATAATTTCCTTTTTCTTTATGTTGCTTGGGTTTTAAACGATGTGGATTGTAGTGAAATGCACCATTTATTTTCAGCTTGCTATGCCATGAAAATGGGAAAGGTTTTGTTGTAGAGTTTCGATACTAAAAGTTCTTCTTTTAATGAGACACTCCTAGATTAAAAATACCTTTCAAAAGTGACTTCCCACATCTTTTCTACATTAGAGACAGGTTGGAGAAGAAAATGTGGAGTACGCCTGAAAGTGATAAGTTGAGGTTAGAGGTCTAGCCAAAGTCAAGTGCTCGGGAGTTTCAGCTGTAGAGAGCTGATGCTCTGAATTATAATCAAGTGATTAATGTTTCTAACATAAGTGGGTTTGGGAGTTACAAGGACTTGTAGCAACAGCTTGGATAAGTATGGTTAAACCTGCTTTTAGAGATATTTTATTTATAGCACATTCATTAGGTCGGACAGAATGGACAACATGTGCTTATGTGGTTAATGATAAATCCATCTGAGGACTAAACTAGTCTGCTGAGTTATGAGAAAGCCATTTGTAGGTCAGATTTTTCTGGAGAGGGACGGACTTGAGAGAAACAATTCGTATTTGTTTGGGGGGGGGGCAGGGAAAGATTTTTTTTGAAGCTGAAACCAGCTTTTTTTCCTGCTCTGAAGTACGTAGGATGTCAATGTTACAGATCTTAATTCATTTTTAAAGGTCATTTGCCTGTGAGGTCTGTGTAGCTGGCTTCATATATACAAAAAAATAATATGGGAAGGAGCGATCATGCCTGGAAAGATGTGGGAATATTCTTTATAAAATAGCAGGTAATCTAATGTTAACATGTGAAAACTGCAGTGATCTCTGTGAAACTGCAAAAGCCAGAAAAGACTTCACCTCTGTGGCATTAGTTTTACTTGTAGGATTCAGACATTCTAACTTGAAATGAAAGGTATTGTACCAAAAAAAATTATGTAAGACTATTACTTCTGTTTGAATTCACCAGACCTTACTGCTGCTTCTGTCAGTGCTTTAAGGGAGTCTTTTCAAAAAGAAGTAGTTTCCCCTGAATGATCAAACAAGGTGAGAGTATAGCTAATAAAAACAATGTTTTGGCACATCGTTAGTATTGTGGTTTTAGTTATAGATCTCCCAGTAAGATAAAAAAGTGTGGTTCCCCTTTTCTAGCCCTATCCAGGGTAGTGCAAGTCATTCATCCACAGGTCCCACTGATTTCCACTGTGGACCATGGTGCCATTGCATTTCAAACTGAGCTCTGGACAGTTCTCATTAAAAAAAAGGAAAAAAAAAGCAAAAAAAAAGCAAGACAAACAAGTAAAACAAAGCCCTTATTCATTCTCTTTATATAGCACCCAGATGCAAAATTGTGTTATTTCTCTTCAGAGTCTCATTAGTTGCTTGTCTGGATAGGACAGCTAAACCTTGTAGACCTAAACACCTCACAGGTGAATGACTATCAGAAAGGGATTGCATGTTGCACATCCTCACAGATAAACAGGCAAAACCTGTCCTTTGAGACATGCCTTTTTGCTGTCGCTAGTCTTATTTTTAGGTACAAATGGAAATGTGATGATTATTGTCAAGGAAGCTAATTGTAGAATGATTACTCTCAAATGTGTTGCCCATACCTTTTCCAGGTGTTGCTGCAGGTGAGCAGGTTGCTATTTGCGGGCAAGCTTAGTTTATCAGAAGCTTGAAAGCTGACTGATTATACTAAGTATTTTTAGAGAGAGAAAATGGCACCTAGCAAAGAGGTACTCAGTTATATACATAAATGTACAGCAAAACCAAGGACAGAAAGCTACCCTAGGTTAATTTACATTGAAAAGTCATTTATCATGCTCAGGATAACGAGCTAATGAAAGACAGAGTGGCTTCTCCCCTCTCGTGACACCTTGCAATCCAGAGTGGATGCCCCACTGAGAAGATACACTTGAGTGCCACACATCATATCAGGCTCCAGTGGTAACTGCAGGAAACCTAATGGCCTCATCAGAGCCTACCTCATTCAGAGGCTACACAAGATTACTTGTTTCTGGCATCAAAAGGCATGAGGACACTATTATCATCTTTATTTTAGATATGAAATAATCTGTGCTCTGTTATGCCAGGCAAACACTTATCTATATGATTCTATGATCTTTCTTTTGGCCCCCATGTTAGACACTGAAAAATTAGGTCTTGAGATTGAAAAAAAATAGACAGGCTCCTCCATAGTCCCTGGAGCAAGAGGGGCCGCTCCAGAGGTGATTCATCTCACCTGTTTTAAACTATGTTTGGATAATAACCAATCTGTATTAACTACAGAGAGACAGCACAGGTATCGAGTTCACATCTACCTTTGAGGTGGCTATGCTGTATGGAGATACATCCCACCCCATGGATTTAAGGAGTCTCACGTGTGCTTTGAACTGCAGGGGCAAAGCTCTAGGGGTAGACATGCTCCTTGCCTTGGACAGCTTATGTACAAAAATCCATGTCCAAAGTTCAAGAAATAAGGATGTTAAAGCTGTGTAGAAAAGTCTGAGGCTCACAGGGCAAGCCTGCAGTTATCCAAAGCCTCGGGATGAAGAAAAAGTCTTGTGGGGCTTTCGGATAACTTGTCATTCATAAACTAGCTATATTTAATTGGTTTAGTTAATTAAATAGTGCCAGGGTCTTGCCACTGGAAAAACTTTTATCCATGGTGTTGAGTTTTATTATGGTCTTTTTTTATTCTAGTGCAGTGGCAGCTTTCTGGCATTGGCCAGAGCTCATTTTCAACAAGCCGTCTGGATAGAGCCGTTCTCTTTTGGAGGTTAAGGGCATTTAGCCTTCAATGTGTGCATGGCTGGACTGTGCCTGCTGTCCCCAAGGCCAAAGACCAGCCCTGACTGGTTTAGTTCATTACAAGGTGCACCAAGAGTCTCTTACAGTCTATTATTTCACCTTGTCAGAATCAGAACCGCAGGGAAACGGATACAGTTTGCTGGGTAGATTCAGGGTTATCCTTACTTTGAAATAGTATGGTGCTATCTAATTCCCTTCCGCTGTTCTCTCTAATCTATAAAGACCTTGTAAATCTGATTTTGGCCTGGATACCCTAATCTGCATCATGGGCTGACCCCTTCACTGACTTCAATGGGCCACGCTGGAGTATGTCAGGGTTTGGAGCTGATATTTTTTTGGGCTGGTTGAGCAAACAGATCTGCAAGGCTTCTTCTTGACAGTACACTAGTGCTGATCTGAAAGGACACACAGCCTCAGACATCTGTTTTAAGGGCTTAACTACTCTGAGCTTATTTGAACTTGTTACAAGGCTCTGTTTATATTTCTTTGATTAATTGAAAATAACCCCTTGTTAAGGGAGTGACAACCGATACCTTAAGATTGTGCTCAAGTCATTCACGAGAGTGAAAAAAAACACACCGAAGGTTAGGCAGGTCAAAGCCCTTGTTTGGATCAAAGCATATGTTGAACACTGTATAAATGCCAAATCTTAAAGTGTTTTGTATTTAAGGTTGAAGTTTGGAGTAAACTGATACTATAACAATAAATCCCTAATTCAGCTTGTTAACACGCTACCACATTCATGCAGGCACAGCAAAGAGAATTTTTGGGTGGAGCCGCTGGGTACTGGTCTAAGTCTTAAAAATTTACAGCGTAGGTGAGATCATTACTGTAAGACCACATCCACTTCTGGTAGACACATTTCAAAAAGGACTTTAATGCAATGGAAATGCATCTCATTTGTGGTCTGTCTGTAAAATCTGCCTTACTGTGAGAGACTAAAAAAAGTCCAGCTAATGTTATTTATTTGGAACAAGGTTACGAGATAACTTGTCTGTGGTTTTGTAAGGTCAAGCCTACATGGCGAGGGAACATGGCTGGAGGGACCCCAGCTATGCCTGGCCTTGAAATATTCCTGCCGGGCTGAGGAAAAACTGAGGCTGGGCTGTGCCTTGGTGAGCTGCAGCCCTTCCCTGCTCGTGCCTCATCTGCTGGTTCCTGGGGTGGATTGGTGAGTGATGGCCAGGGTTGAGGGTGGAGAGTGAGGCCATACAGATACAGATTTAAAAGACAGACTCTTTTCTTGACAGCCACTGAAATAACTTACCTGGGGTAGATTGTCCTTCACAGAAAGTCTCTGATTCAGGGTGGGATGTTTCCTTGAAAGATGTGTCATAATTGTGTCACAATTCGTTGTGGTTCTGGTGTTGGTGTGCGATACCACTCTGTGGCTTCAGTTATGCTGGAGGTGATTGAAAATGGTAAAACAAGTAATCTTGCCTAGCATTAAGACATCTCTATTAAATAGGAATATTTTAAAATTCTTACTTTAATAGGAATATTATATTCCTGTTAAACTGATCGGTGAGTGGAGAGGTCTCCATGAGACCATCTTTAACCTGATAAATTTGAAGGAATAAAATCTCCCACCACTTTCATATCTGTGTCCAGAATGACCCTGTTTATATTTTCTTTCCAGGAATCTGAGCTTAGGCCTGGGTCTCAGCTGTCCCCATAGCTTACTGGAGCTGGTAGGCCACCTTTGAGCAGGATGAGGGGTGATTCACCTATATCCAAGTAGAAGGTTTCTATTTGATCTGCTCCTCAATCCACAGTGAGGTGGATGTGGCTGGCACCCATCTCATCCACCTTGCAGCAGTGGTGTGGGTCCCAGATCAGGAAGACAAGAGGACTCCTTATGAAGTCCCATGGGCTCCTACCATAGGCTTTATGGCACTGCCTACTGCAATGGCAGGAGAGATTTGCTGAGCCCCTAAACTCACGCTAGGTCTGGGCTGCCTGTAAGGACACATGCACACCAGGTGTGAGGTCTAAAAGAGGCTTTAAAATCTGCCACCGTGTTCAGTAGCCATCGTCCCCTTGTACCCAGCATGTACAGAGGTGTTCAGAGGATTTGTCTTGCTGGAAGGTATCCATCCAGCTTTGTTCAATTAAAGCAGTATCTTGCATCCATCAAGGCAAAGTTTTGACCACACGCCCAGTGTGATTTTCCACTTCTGTGGGTCATGCCACTGTCACGCTGCACTGGTGCTTGGGCTGCTGCTTGCCTTGTCCCCTAGGTGTGTGGAGCCATGTGCTCCTCACCGGGCTGGGCACAGGACCCCAGCAGCCCTGTCCCATCTCATCCACTGTCCCCATGCACCGGGAGCTCCGGGCAGTGCTGCATTTTGGAGCAACATCCTGCAACCCCCGGCAGAATGAGCTGGGGTCCCGCAGGCAGCAGCTGACCCAGGGGGTGCAAGGGGTACCCTCAGGTACAGGCTGGAACATTCGAAGAGTTTAGAAAAGCTGCTGAAAATGGCATTTTGCTCTCAGTATCTGACATCATCACACCCCTCCTGCTCAAATAAATAAGCTCTGATGGGACCCCCCCCCCATTCATTCCCTGCTTTAATAAAACTTGTCACAGTGCTGGTTTTTTTTCCAGTCAGCAGATTTTTAGACTGGTTAATGAGGGGGAAAAATTTCTCTTCTCTCCCCTTTAACCCCCCCCCAAATTGCCTCCCCCTTTCTTTCATGTCAGGGGCCAAGTTTGGATTGGAGCCTGGTGAAGTTTCTGTGTCATTTCCTGTTGCTGCCCTCCTCGACACACGCTCCCGCGCTCCGCTCCGCTCTCCTCTCCTCCCGCAGACGCGCAAGGCGTCCGCCCTCCCGGCTGGCGGATTTGGGGAGGATGTGAGAGGGCAGGGGCAGACCTCACCACGCTCTC
>NW_010161719.1:16967-17460 GCF_000695765.1 Mesitornis unicolor | reverse complement strand
CGCCATCCCCAGGAGCTCAGCTCCCAACCCGCTGCCGGCAACGCTGAAGAAGCGCACGGTAAAGCAACTTTCTTCTCTCCGAGCAGCTCAGCTGCACTTCCCAGGCTGTGACGAACCTCAGGCGGTGAAGCAAAGACGTCCTTCGTCCAAACTTTGCCGCTGATGGCCGTGGTCCCATCCGTGCAGGTGGTCGGGAGCGAGGTGCCCGTGGGATGCCGGCTCTGCGTGTTTGGGTTTTGGGTGGGCAAGGGGCTATGGTGTGGTCCTGCAGCCTGCCGGAGGGATGGGGAAGGGAGCTGGGATAGGGAGTGCTGGTTGTGCAGGAGCCCGGCATGGGTCTCGCTTCGTAGGAGAGGTCAGCATCTGCGAGGGCTGGCATTGATGCTGTTTTGCTGGTGGCTTGGTGTGACTGATGGAAAAAAAGGAGCAATTTAAGGGAGGGAGAAAGCAGCGTGGGGCTGTGCAGAAGCCAGGAAGGCAGCGAACGGAGGTG
>NW_010161719.1:7556-16936 GCF_000695765.1 Mesitornis unicolor | reverse complement strand
GAAAGAGCAGGGGGTGCTCGGCATTTTCACTTACGTGTTTGTCTTTCGGCTTCAGTCTAGTGTTTACAGGTTTTTCCTAGGGCTTGCTCGCGGTGGCTTTCAAGGGGTTTGTGGGTGTGTATGGTCCCAGCGATTGCTTTTCTGACCAGAAAGAACTGATACTTGCGAGAATCTGTATTACGCTCACTTGGAGGAGCAGGCACAAATCAGCTGGCATCTGTAAAAACCTGCCTGTGATACCATTCCTCTGCCATTTCCTTATTTGCTCGCTAAACGCACAGATATGTAATTGTTTGACAGGAAAATGACACAAATGCTTGTGCTTTAAAGTGGAGCGACTGTGACTTCATGTACTATTTCTGTCATTCCTGACTCGTTCGGTCTTGACTGTTTCTTGGACAAACAAGGCGTAACAACTGACGGATAAACCCCGAAGCATGCGCTGGAGCCGGTTCCCGGAGCTTTCGGAGTTAAAAGGCTTTCTTGAACTCACTGACACAGGGCAGTAAATTTCAATGTGTCAGTGAGTGAGGGGGAAAAAAGCACTTGCAGAGCATTATACATCAGCAGATAGAGCTGGTGCTGCACAGCCCCAGTGTCCTCACAGGCAGGATTAGTTCCCACCACCTCCAGCTACTCGGCAGCATTTAGAAAGGTCAATTATATGTACAGTATTTACCAGCTAATTATAAGCTCAGGGAAAAAAGAAAGCCTTGGAGTTGGCACTGGGAAAAATGATCCTAAGGCTTTGTGTACAGTGTGTTTACCTCCAAGTCGTTGCTCGGTTCATGTTGTTGCATCAATTCCCCCTTGTTTTATGTTAGTTTTGCAGTAGAGTCCTCTCTGTCCCCCCACTCCCTAATGGGAATGCAGTGGAAGAAGGTACAAGATGGGGAATGTAGAAAGGGGTTTTTTGGCACATCCTGAGCACGTTGGTCCTTCACTCTGGTCGTTAGCCGAGGCACATCACCTCCCACGGCCGGGGAAAGTTCAAGCTCCCTGCCCAGCCTTGGCATCCCTTGTCCTGCTGCCATAAGCAATGGGGGACCCAAGGGACGTTGTTGACAGCTTTGCCTGGAGTTGGTTTCTAGGTAAAAGCTCAAAGTTTGTTTCACAGTTCCTATATGAAAGATGTGTTTTTTAAAAAAAATGAGTTGAGTAGGAAATGCTTTTTTGGGTCTTCCCATCTCCCTTTCTGAGTACTGTGCTACTCCTTACTAATTTTCCAAAAAGTATTGTTCACTTTCAGCGTTCCCCACAGCTGGCTTAAACCTGTACTAGTGAGCTCATCTGGATGGTCTGTGCTACCCCACTGGTGGATCTCAGACAACTTCTGTGTGTTGCTGGAAGTTAGGATGGGCCAGGACACTCCAGAAAGGCAGCTGGGATGTGGCCACCTTGTTTCAGAGCATAGAGGAATTTAATAACACGTAGGCGTCAGGCCGTGCCAGTTGGCTTCAGGGCTGAAGAACGGGCTCTGGCACAGTTTAGTTTCCTAGCAGAGACGTAGTGAAGAGGCTGATGAGCTCATGTAGCAGAGGGAGGAGAGACGCTGTGGCAGGAGTCACTCCCAGCACCTCTAGGAAGCTGAAGAAATGGTATTTACCTGGAACTGTGCTCTGTATTACTTTATGTGAAAGGAGAGAAAGTGACAGACTGACATTTTTGCAGGGGTCCAACAGGTAACTCAGCTCTGAGGTGAATTTAATCAATGGTTGTGCTGGAGACGGGAAGGCTAACTGTGCTTTTTGGATCCTTGAAGGGTGGATAGGACTGAAGTACTTTAGAAATCCATCCTTATATAGCATCGAATCATAAAATGGTTTGGGTTGGAAGGGATCTTAAAGATTGTCTATATAGGTGTTGAGAGATGAGCTTCTGTCTCGTGCAGTTTTGGGTACTCTTTCTAAACTACCCTAAAACTTTACTTATAGCTGCTAAAGTGGAAGATCAACATAATTTCATCCTTAACTGTTCTTATTTGAGATCTGAAAATGAAGTAACTTCATTTTAAGCTGACATCACTCCACTTATTTCAGTGAAAGTCTTCCTGATTTACAGCAGTTGAGGGCAGATGAGAATCAGTCCCTTCATATCTGTTTTCTTTTAATGTGACTTGCAAAGAAGGAAAAGACAGGAGAAACCCACTCAGAGATGGGAACTGAAGGGTCTTGAGTACCACCACGGCATTTCTAGGCTTTTTTGGCTTTCTCACTTGCCCCAAATCTCAGCATGCTGTTCTGTTAGTGGAAGGTTGTTTTATGTAAAAGCAAATGCTGAGCAGTGTCCCTGTTGTGTCTCTGTCCTTGTGCGAGCCTGTTCTCCACACCACAATTTCAGCGCTCGCGTAGCCTTGACAGATGAGTCAAGGGATGGAGATTCCAGTTCTGCTGCTTACCTTGGGAAAGTGCTCTGGAGCCCAACAGACTTTACTGTCTGGAAATATTTCCTGTTGCACAACACAAATTGTCTGTTTCAGTTTAATCTTGTTGTCTTAAATTACCTCACCAAAGTACTACCTTGAGTAAAGCCTCTCTTGACGGCCGCTTCGCTGCAGTGGGGGAACCAGTATTGTCAGAGGCCTCAGGTTGTGAAGACTCCGCAGGAAGGTGCACAGCACGTGCTGCCCTTCCCCTTGCTCCGTCTTGCACAAGGGCAGGGCAAACAAGCCTCACCTTGCAACAGCTTGGAGGAGTGGGTCTGTGCTCCATCCAGTACCAGAGCCAGACCCTGTGCAGCTCCATGAGTCACAGTGGCCACTGAGATCTCCAGGAGACATCTCCCATCACTAGTGGCTTCCCATGGCTCTGGTGGGCCTTTTCACTGTGCTGTTGGTGTGGTGCTCCCTGTCCTTCCCAAGGCTGCTCCAAGGATGCTCTTCTACTGCCATCTGATGGGGTTTGTCCAAGGAATAGCAGCAGCATTTGAGGTAGCCTTGGACCACTAATGCTTGCAGGTACTTCCCGGCTGTGTCCTGTCTGTCTCCCCAGGCTGAATAAGACACAGTGTTCATTTGCTTTGTTCTTGTCCAGCTCCAGCTCCAGTCCTTGTGATATTTAAGTGCTGCTGCACAAATGAAGGTAACATTTTCATGCTCTAGTGAGTCTTCAGCTCGCCTGCACAAATCTCTTGTTTTCCTTCTTCTAATGTCACCACCTGAGGACAGGCCTTG
Organism: Mesitornis unicolor; assembly: GCF_000695765.1. Lineage (NCBI taxonomy): Eukaryota > Metazoa > Chordata > Aves > Mesitornithiformes > Mesitornithidae > Mesitornis > Mesitornis unicolor. Next base: position 13,764 of record NW_010161719.1, on the reverse strand, counting down.
CCTCCTTGCCCTGGGGAGCTGTTGATGCCTGCTCTGTTTATGGGACACTGCTGTAGCACTGAGGATGTGTAGCGGAGATGGTCAGGATTGACCAGATGATATCCTCACTGCTGGCCAAACACAGCCGAAAAGGCACATGCCTCCTTCCCTCTCCAAACAGGATCCTGTTTGCTTTGGCTATTTTTAAACATATTTGCTGCTGGAGACTGAAGCTTGCTATCAGTCTGACCCTCGCCACCGTGCAGCTCACAGCTGTTTAAAATGGATTAATGCTGGGGCTGGAAGGATGGTTTTTGTTCTTCTGTCCACTGCTTGGGTCTGTGTGATGTGCCAGTGGTCATGGAAGTTTCAGTGCTTCCCAGTAAATCTGCTAAGGGAACCGAACAGCTCGAAGCCAGAGGCTTTTCCTCCTTAGTCCTGACCTCTTCTGGAGCTGAACTGGTGAGAAGGAGGTGAGAGGCCTCTGTATCCCATCAGCAATCCTCTCCCTCCCTGGAAGTGTTATTTTTGGTTAATTCATACAAGTCTGGGCCTCCTTGGTCTATCCTGTGGGAGGAAGCTTGAGGCTGGAATTTTGTAATAAAAGCCAGATTTTTCTCTGGAGGCAGACTGGAGGAGGCCACTCCTGTTGCTTCTCCAGCTCTTGTTAGCTCTTGATCAGCTTAATCTGGTAACTGTGAAAGGTTTTCTTTCCCCAGTGAGAATAAACTTGGCCTCTTGGGAAGGTCAGCGTTGGGGTGTTCACCCAGAAATACCCGATTTCTGCAGAGTCACTGGTGGGAATCCCAGCTGAAGCTGCTCAGACCTCATCTTCCTGATGCAAGTTCCCAGCAGTTTGCTGGGGGTGAGTCTCTCTGAATGTACGCCAGGCCATTTGTGGCATTGCAGCGTTGCTAAAAACAAGAGTTTCCTTCCATTGTCCTTGGCCAGAGTTCGTTTGCTCTTACCCTGAGAAGCACAGAGCAGTTTGTCCCTTTCCATGCCAGCAGTGGCTGGTTCTCACTGGAGCAAGCACACTTTCGTACCTGCAATTTGGAAGGTGTCTCAGAGGCTTTCTGTGGCTATGAAAAGAAACCAGATCTGACCCTCTGATCCCCTGTGACCATGATTTTTCAATGTTCTCCTCCATTGACCATTGGCAATGAGAAGACCACCGCTTTCTGCTCTCTCCTCTTTGACTGTCTTTGAAGTGGAGATTGTTTCTATAGAGCAGTGGAAAGCTGAGAACACCTGAAGTTGTCTTAATTTAAATATGCAGGTACTACCTTAACTTAAATATACACAGAGAGCTTGCTAATTAAATACGAGTTTGCTTTTTGGTTGCCAGTCACTGCACTAAGGATAGAGATAACAAGAGTTGAAGCCCATATCTGATCCTCAGTGGTACCTGACACACTACCTGTATGATGCTCTTCTGGAGTTTCCCAGTTGGACTTAATTTCCCTTGCTTAATACTATACATCTTGTGCTACTTTTATTCTGTTAGTCACTGTGATTCCCCTCTGACATAACCTAAAATTACATAAATTATGCTTGGATTCCTTTTTTATTTTTTCTTCTTTATTAATGCATACATGGACCAGATAGTCTTCAGAGATTTATTTTTCTTTAATGAAATCAGCCTCCTTTTCGTGGCTAGTGTAGTGCGTGAATGTCACATTTAAATATATGCTTTCAAGTTCAGTCCTTTCCCTCAGACATATTACTTTACACTACATTTGGCTGTGTTAAACTGCAGTGCTGATTTACTACATCAGTGACCATGAAAGGCTCAAATTCCTCTGACTCCTGTTTTGTTGTGTCTCTCTATTTACTATCCACAATGCTCTGTTTTTTTCGGAACAGTTGGCGGATTGTAAACTTCAATTTCTTATTTCTTTTCCTCCATGTGATACAGTGGTTACAATCAGATTAATGTATTTGGCAGCTTTGGAGCTGATTACAGAGCAAGTACAAAAAGCTCTCCCGAGAGCAATGATGGCATGGATGTCAAAGCAGCGTTTGGTGCCAGGTACCAGGTGTGCACAGGAAAAGAAAGGGGCAAAGATCTGCCCAAAGTGCAGGGAAAAAAAATCCCTAATCTCTCTTCCACAGGCAGGAGCTGGAAGCAAGGAATGATCCACAGCTGGTGACCGTCCTCTTTGCTTCTCTTTTTCTTTTCTTGAAGAGGTCTGTGTTTTCTCTTCTCTGCTGCAATCAGAAGTGAGAAGGGTGCTCCTCAGCCAGATAAGGAGGCTTGAGCAGCTCTGAGGATGCAAGGAGGGTTCCTGTCTCCTCCCGAGTTTGGTGTCCAAAAGATTGTCACCTCCTCTGTCCAAAACCTGCAACTGTTGGCCAATATGGAAGCTCTGGGTATGAGATATGGTCAGACAGAGTCCTGATAGCTTTCAATATTAAGTCTTATTGCTTAAAAAGCAAGCAAATTGAAAATTCCCTCCTTTTTGTTTGTGTACTTGAAGAAGCCCTGGCCAGGCAAACCTGCCAGGCATGCTGGCTCTTCCTGCCCAGCTGCTTTAAGACAAGGGTTGAATGTGGCGACAGCAACCGTGGCAGCAGAAACCCTCCCCAGAGAGGAAGGGGTAACCCCTGGGCACCATGACAGCAGTCAAGTCAACCTCCACCTTCTGCTTGGGTCTACATCACCGCTCCTTCAAGAGGATGCTGTGTCAGGTGGTGAACATCCCAGGCACCATTAGTGAGAACATATAGCCAGTATTTAGGAAAGGCTTCTTTGCTGTGTCAACCAGTTTCTGAGACGACCAAGCCAGAGACAGGTGCCTATTCAGATATATCCCTAGGCTTGGTGTTTCCAGCTATCTGGCTTTCTCGCTCGGCACGGGAACACCTCATTGCCCTGCACAGACACTCTGACTCCCTGGACCATACCTGTACCTTATGGGTTCTGAGTCACCCCTCAGAAACTCAGTGCTCTCCTTTTCACCATGTTGGCTGCTTGAACACTTAAGATCGGTGCTTTGGGTCATGCTGCTGGGCGAGATGTCTGCAGGTTCGTTATTGTGACATCAAGGTAAGGCTTTTATTAAATGTGGCCTGGAGTCAACTTTTTGTAGCTCAGCTTTTGCAGGTGGAGAGGACAGGCTACAATCTGGACAAGTACTGTTGACCTTACTCAATATTTGCAAAGCAGTATGCAAGGCACTGCCAGTTGTTGTTACAAAGTTAAATTATGTGTGTTAGGAAGGGGATCACGTGGCTATCACTCCATGCGATCTGACTTTATTTCCCAACAACACTAAATACTCGCTGATTCTGTCCAGACCCTGCCTGTTCTGTAATTTTCTAGAGTTGTCTCTGTGAGGCAGGAGGTTGCTTGCAAAAAAATTTTAAAAAGGTACGGATGCGGGGCCCTGGTTTGCTCTGTGCACAGCTTTGACTGCGCAGCTCGCTGCCAAGCATCACACAGCAGAGCAGAAAGCAGGGCAGAGAAGCGCTTGTGAATCACCATGGAACAACATCGGATGAGCCAAGCAGACCCATGTGATTTTAGGCAGGGCTCAAGAATTTCATTCCTTTAGCTTCAACCCAGGAGGCAAATTTGTTCATTTCACTGGCATTGCAACAACGTTAAAGACTCTGCACCCATTTGCCCTGAACTGGTAGGGTTTCTGCTCTGAAGCACTTGCTGTTCCTATTGTGTGGGATAATAGCAGTTAAATGAAAGGTGGAGGTTCAGCGGGACTGATTCTCACGCACACTAAGCTGCTTTTACCCCCTCCTGAGCATATAAAATATCCTTGAAGGAAATGTAAATGGTGTAGTCAAAGCAGTGCAAGTGGATTTCAGAATCAGACCAATGGGTTCCCTGCTCAATTTCACAAACATTTGTGGAGAGATGGATACCAAGCTGTGAGTTGTCACCTATCCCCCTGAAAGAGATGCTTAGAATGATTCGCTGATGTCTGATGGCCACAATGGATGATGGAGGAAAATTTTAGGAAGGTTGAGGCTCCTTTGCAGGCACTGAGTGCTCCAGTGGTTTATCTTTCCCATGCACTTAGTGCATGCTGATTCCTGAGCCTTGCCTGGGAATCATCTGGGGGAGCACCAGTTGGCTTGGACTAAAAGCTTGTGAGTTAGCTGTGTAAGAGCATAGACACCCATGCTTGTGTCCTGGTTGGTTTAATTCATTTCTATAGAAATAGCCATGAGAGCTTTCTTGACTTTCGATTCTTTCTTCTCACAGCAGAGGTCACGTAGTTTGAATCAGCTCAGAGATAAAGTGAAAGTGTATAGAAAACAGCAAAAGACAACCTGAACTGGGAGGAAGGAATAAAGGTTTTTTTAGTAGGAAAAACCCTGATTTGGGTTGGAAGGGACCTTAAAGATCATCTAGTCCACCCCCCCTGCCGTGGGCAGGGATGAAATACAGGAATGTAGGCAAAGGTATGAAGAAAACCACCTGCAGGAGAGAAACAACCTTGAGAGGTGGACATAAAACTTCCTAATTTGCCTTTCCATGTCTCCTGGACAATCTGCAGTTATTTCACAACAGCACATTTTGAAGCAGGCTCCCTAAATTATAGTCCCACTGCAGTGGCTCTCTGGGGCCTAACATGCCCCTTCAGCCCTCAGGAGCACCATGGATCTGAGGGGGAGACTAAGTGCAGCTGGAGGAGCTAAGAAGCCTGTGTCCTCCACCAGTCCTCCACTGACCATGATAGAAAGGTCATCTGCTCCAGTTACAAAATGAGAGTGCTACCACAAAGTCACTTGTCAGAGGTGTCATTCCTTTTTGCATGCACCGTGCTGGAAAAATGAAAAGCTCTGAGTGACTGCTGAGTGTTTTATAATGAGGGAAGACTGGAGAAAGTCCCCATGACTTTCTGTTGTACATGTTGCTTGAGAAAAGACATGCTGTCCTTGGGGAGACTTCACAGCATGCAAATTCTCAAAGCATATATACAAAAGGGTTTTGTTGACCCTGGAAGAAAATGCAGATTCCAAACTGGGCCTTAGGAAAAAAATAATGCTCCTATTTCATCAATATTTGCTCTTGGTTTATTAATGAATGGATGCAGCTTGCCTGTGTTGTGGTTTTTGTTCTGTTTATCTTCTGAATTTGCATACATTTTGTTTCTGGGAAATTATAGTTTCAGGAGCTGGCCACAGGGTAGGCAGATGAGGACCCCCATCATCTCTTCCATCCTCTCTTTCACTGAGTTTCTGAGCTTGGGGTCCTGCTTTTGAGCAGAAATTTTGTGATGGGGACTGTAGGGACCAGATTACTACAGAGAAAGCGTGAACCTCCATCAGGGTTTGATGAAAACAACCTGATACTTTAAACTGCAAAATCACTTTGGGCCATGAGGATGTTCAGATTAAAAACTCATAGCGTAGGAAATCTTTATGGCTTTTAAGGGAATTATTAAGTATTTAATCTATTGTACCACTATGGTGTAATAGTCTGGTACTGTAGGACGATACCAAATTGTTCTGTTAGACTTCAGTTCTGCTTTTTTGGCCATTTCAGTCTGAATGTGGGCTCATTACGGCTAACGTTTACCTGGAGGCACTGTAGAAAAATTCTAGCATGCCTTTATTTAAATAACATCTGATATATTCTGGAGGATAGACAGCATAGAGTAGCTATAGTGCTGTTTCCAAGGAGTTTAAATGGCACCGTTGGCAAGAAAACAGAGAGGAAGGAAAGATCTGTTACATGTGCCTGTGTATTGCCCCTAGAATAGGATCAAAGTTACAAAAAGTAACTGTGGTTTTGTTTCTCCACAGTTGTTAGAGTTCACAAACTTCCCAGGATCTACATTTCAAGGCTTTCATCAACCAGATTTTGTACATTTACATTTGTTCAAAATAGTTTCCAGGCAGTGGGTGATTAGTGGTTAGAAATGGCTTGCAGTTTGGTGATAATTTGATTAAATGAAATCCTTAGGAAAATGAGCTTTCATGTTTCCCTGCTTCACCTGTGGATCCTGACACCTTCCCCACCCATTCTCACAGGAGGCATCTTCTTTATCTCCCCCATTGCAGAAAGGAACAGATGAACGCTAGGCAGGAAAGGCAGGAGGATGCCTCCAGCCAGAATGAGCAGCAGGAAAAGACATTAACTCAAAAAAATACCACTTTTAAATTTTTCCAGGAGAACTCAAAATGCAGTAATTATATCCCTCTCCCCAAGAACTCCATGTACTCTGGTTCTTTTGAATTAATTCTGCATTAAGGACTGTGC
>NW_010161719.1:0-7525 GCF_000695765.1 Mesitornis unicolor | reverse complement strand
TGCCTTAAGGGCTGGTGTGGGGTACCTGGGGGGGGGGGCCTGAGTAGATGCGATGTGGAGTTATAGTGTCTGCTTAGGTGGAGGAAGCCCAAGATTCATGGTGTCTTGGCAAGACTCTCACCTCCTTGACATGCCAAGGGGGGCACCCTCCAGTAGCATCGTCTGGAGTAGCACTCCTTCACCTGTAAGTCTGAGGCAGTCTGCAAACAAATGAAGGCAACCCATACCTGTACATTTCCATGCTGGCCAGTGAGCCAGCACAGATAGTGGGGAAAATAAAAATAAGAAGTAAATATTCAAAGTTAGCCAATTTTTAAATTATGCATAAATGAAAACAACTTTCTAATGTTATGCAAGCTGGGCCATACATTTTTTTTTCTGTAAGAAGGGGAAGTGGTATAAGAATGTAACTTGACCTGTCAGTCCTTGCTAATAGAAGGACCATATTATGTCCTGTTCCTTCAGTTGGAAATGGGGACAGTGGAAGGAAGAGTTAAGTACTTAAGTACTTTTATAAAAAATCTTTGCTTTACTGATTTACTTCAGGAAATTTTGGTTAAACATACTGATTTAAAAAAGGATGATGTCTTCCTTCCTGTGAAAACTGTGGATATATGCCTGTCATAGTCACTGACTCGTGTATTTCCACTGGGTAGTAAGGGACTTACAAATGTTTGGATTTACAGAGCACATGGATTTATAAACAGTTGCTTGAAGTGGTTTTGCAGATCTCCTTGTGATAATGACACATCATTCATGTCTCCAAACCCTAGGGTTAATACAAATGCAGTGCTACCTGGGGTGTCACAGAAACAGTCACCTTCCTTGTGTCCTGGAGGGTTTTCCAGCACTGGACAAGCCATCATGGTCCTGTGTGGAGGAGTTGTTGCTGGTCACCATCTCACTTCCTTCTGGCTACTGTCTGACAGTGTAAGCCAACCCAGATATTTTCATAGGTACCTAAATTAAAGGTGAAAAAGGACTGATGACACCATTCAGTCCATCTTCCTGGATAATGGCAGCCATAGACTTTCCTTGAGTTAACTCCCATGCCAATTACAGCAGACATCCCACCTTTGTTTTTCAAGTCCTTGGCAGTGGTAATTCCACCTTGACCAGAAGCCAACATGGGCACAACCATTACCGTCTCTCTTCTTGCCCCCGTGTCCCTTTGAAGCAGTATACATGACATTAGTGGTCCATTCTCCTTGTGTGGGACACACTGAGTTGTAGTAGCTTCTCTCAAGGGAGCGCAACCAACTTCATTTACAGGACCCACGTATGAAGAACATATGAGGTCCCTCAGGAAGATTTTCAGTCTAAACCCATTTAAAACATATGGAAAAAGAAAGGTCTGGAAGTCCACACTCAGCAATGTAGTATGTATGAGACTGAGTTAATTCACCTTGAAAGAGGTCGTCAAGAGAACTCACCAGTGTGTGCTGCATTGGGGATAGGACATGGGTGAGTGCACAAGAGCAGCACTAGATAAACAGAAAACGTTGCCGCAGCCCAGCCGGGAGGTCATGGGATCTGCGAGGCTGGCAGCCTTGCTAAGCGGATCCGTTTGCGCTGCGGCCGCTTTTTCTCACAGATGGGATAAAAATAAGATAGATTAAGTATATCCAAGAAAAAATAGTTTTGCAAAGGCTTGAGCAAGCTGCCAATGTCAGCAAAGGGAGCCAGTAATGTAAGCAAACTTCAGAGAAGGAAAGCTTCAGCAAGTCCTCCCGGGGAGAGCGAAGGGGACCGGCTCGGCACGCTGGCGGGATGTGGGGTGAGGGGTTGGCCAGGCATTGAGGTTGATTTGTGTCTTCTGTGTTTACCAAGGGAGAGGAGGAGTTTCTTTTAGCTAATAAATATTCCTGCCTCTGATTTAAAATGTTTTTACCCCTTTGTGTAGCCCTTTGAGTTAACCTCTGCCATGCCAAGTCATTCAGGCTGATAGGTAGGTGCTGAGGTCCCTACAGATATTTGAAGCTCCCTGTCCCTACTGTTAATGTCTGTTCTGCCTCTCCAGGGTTAGATCTACATTTGCCTGTGATCTTGCACCCAGCAGATCCTTAGGAATGGCCAATTTAGACACAATGAGGAGCTGCTCCCTTACACTGGGTCTTGTATCAGCAGAATGAGCAGCAATGCCTCGGCTGTCCCAGCTGTAGGATGCTCCCTGGTGAGCATGAAACTGAAGCAAGGATGTGTGATGGAGCAAAACCAGATGGTGTACATGGCTTTGTGGGGCTCAGACGAGCCACAGTTACTGCTTCTCGGTAGTAACTGGCTGTGAGCTTGGTCTCAGGCAGTGGCAGATCATCTGCCTTCATTTAGTTGGCTGTTAAAGCAGCTTCCTGTTGATTTCTGCCTTCCTTTCCTTGTTTTTGGTGAGTCACTACAGCTGGGTCAAGGCTAATAGTGTGCTAGAGCTCCATACATTAAATCTTCAGGGGTGCTGAGGCATAGAAAAACCCCTTACCTGGCAATAAGAGAGGAAGACCAGGTCTGAAATGGTCTCCTCTGATTTGGCAGTATTTACTCCCCTTTGGGGAGGTGTAAATGGTAAGGGTCATGGCCAGAGGGAACCAAGGCCATCCTCCACTAAGTTATTTATTTGTTGGTCTCTGGAGTGGTTACTTCAGATAGGTTTTTAAATGCACTTAATTCAGACAGAAGTAATCCTGGTGAAAGGGGGGTTGGGATCCTGTAGGGAACATTCTGGGGATAAACATCTGCCTCTTTCTTTGGTTAACAGCCATATTTGTTACATTAAAACAAATACCACTATCTGACCCAGAGAGCTTGTGGAAGGGGGCCAGAAAATAAACTGTGTTGCTACTGATGAGATAATGGATCAGAAAGAAAATATTGCAGCACTAAAAAAAAAAAATCAGTCAAAAAGCTGTTTCTCATTTCTTTTTTCATTGCCTTGAAAATTAAGACACGTGTAGCTTTCAGCTCAGCCTCACTTTGTAGAGTTGGTGGGCTTTACACTTGGGGAAAGAGAATTGTACCTTTCCTTTCCCAAATTGTTTGAGAACTGCATTAGAAAAATGTCTGAGTGGCAAAGTTCTCTCCCCTCCACACGTGAGGATGGTTGGGGCCAGGGCTTTGATGCACTTTTATATGAAAAATAGTAACCAGATACAAAAATTGCATCAAGACTCTTGAATGACCAAGAGGGAGTTGGAATTAGGCATTTGCTTTGGCCCAGTCCTCTATAGCTGGTGTGTGTCTGTCTGTCTGGGTCTGCAGAAGCGATGCCATTAATGCCAGCGCACTGATCCCTCTGTCTGTCTGTCTGGCCAACCACATCGGCCTCCCATCTGGGCGTGATGCAATTTCCTCTGCTTCTTTATTGGGAGATTAAAGGAGCTGCCACTTCTCCCTTTTCCTTGTAGATAATTTATTGTTTCTGGAATTAATAACTTTTTCTATTTGAAGGTTTCCTGCAGATGGATTAGGATCAAATGCGAACATTGCAATGACAGCATTTTTAAGGCAAGTATCTACAGTATAGGCTACCTGTTTGCTGATTCTTACCCTGTATGTAGATTGTATACCCTATTGTATAGATCAGGATTCACATATGTACCCTAGCTGTCACTTTAAAGGCAGCTTTGGGTAATAGGTATTGTTTCTTAAAGTAAATTTAAGACGGAAAGTGTCTTAAATGTCTTTCTGGTAGCTGTTGGTAACTTCAGTGGTGACATAGAGAGCTGCTTCAAAAAGTTCAGAATTCTCCTGTTGCTGTTTGGCCCATTGGGTAAAGTATATGCTCTTGAAAGAGTGGGGCATCACTCCTTACCACCAAGTTTTGCATCTGGAGCTCCCTCCTGCCCCAAAGCTTCCTTTGCCTCTCTTGTAAGCCGCAAATGGCATCTGCCATAACGAGTCAGCAGCATTATGTAGGGATTTACTTTAATAAGACATTGAGCTGGAGATTTGGCTGGAGCTGATAGCTGCAGCTCACCCACTGTAGAGGCCAGATGTAATTCCATGAGGTCTCGCAGGGCTGTAGGGTCTCAGCACACGCCATCCTCTCCCCTGGGAGATATGGGTAAGCTCTGCTTGTGGGACCAAAAAGGACTGCTTGTTCTTCAGCCCAAGGGGTGATCTGGTTGCCCTTTTGGGCTCTTCAGGACCCAATTTCAGTCCTGCCACCTTGAGGGACTTGCCACACGATGTAGCTGTTTTTTCAGGACAGAGCTAACTAAAGCTATGTATTTATTTTTATTGTTAAGCACAGAAGTAGCATGAAGAGATACAGATATCTGTCAGCTTTGCAGCAAGTTGTGGAGACCACTTCACGGCAACTTTAAGTTCCTTTCATATTTCCATTTTCTCAGACGTAAAAGACTTGCCTGAGTCTGAAACTCTGGTGTTAGAGTTTCCAAGGGCTGTTTCTTTCTGCTACCATTATAATAGATTTTTTTCTGTTTTTTCTAAGCAAATATCTGCATGGGAATACTCTTTCCAATTGTACCTCCTCAATGGTATTAGCCCTGCTGGTGATACATGTCCGGGTCCCTGGGCTGCCATAGACCTGCAGTGTGGGTGAGTGTCTCAGATGGGATTTTGTGAAATGAGACTCAGAGCAGTGTCCTGCTTCACCATGAAGTTGTGAAAAGAAGTGTGTTGGAGACTGAGAGTTGTTTGGGTGCTGCAGTAGATGACAGCTGTATTAACCACATCCTCCCAACTCGCATTAGATGGGGTCTCATTCTAGTTTCAGCTGAGAGTCCAAAGACAAAATTGTTGAATGTCTGTGAGAAGTCTCTCTTGCCTGGAGCCTAGAAACAGAGGAGAAGCAGCTGATGCAGCCATCGTTGCTCTTCTTATCTTGTGCATTACTGCTGAGGGCAGAGCTTTGGCCAAGAGCATCTTCTGTCTCCGTGCAGATGCTCTGCTGTGACTCTCTGTCTGGGCATGCATTTCTGGCTAGGAGGAGGCAGGTAACAGCTCTGCGACGTAGCTGAGGCTGACGCCTGCTCGAGGAGGTCTTCTCCTCCCGATTGGCACTGGGAAGCATGTGCTGGGGTTGGCTGAGCTGTGATGCTGAAGGAAAGGAAGCTTTCTCCTGGAAAGAAGCATGCAAGTCTAGTCATGTTACAGGTGGCTTCAGACTCAGAATTGTCCTGGCTGGTTTATTGCAGAAGGTCTAGGAGAATGCTTGTCTCAGGGCTAGGTGGGTACCAACATCCATAGGCAGTGGATTAGGGCTTGAACCCATGCTCGTGTCCTCAGCCTAACGTGCTGTCTCTTTTGGTGGCTCTCCTGTTTTGCACCTGAACTGAAGATGATTGGTCAGAATGTGTCTGAGAGCAGTACTTTGTATTGTAAAGCAATTTGATTGCTTTGCTTAATTAATGCGGTGTGGGAGAGGACTTTGGTCATCCACGGTAGAAGGACAGTCTGTGCACTCATCTGCAGGTATTTCCCGTACTCTGTGTGTCAGTACATTCCCACTCCATGTTCAGTCTGCTGTGATCTATTAGTGATTCTCCCTGTGAGAAAGCCCAAATCTGTCTGTTTTACTGGCAAAATGTTGACCCGTAATAATCAATGAGCAGCTGCTAATGCTACAGAAACAGCCCTGATAAGCACCTCATTGGCTGATAATTATTTTCTTCAGGAGATGCTTTGCAGGGGCAGTTCCCACCTCATGAGATGTTTGCTTCACTTGAAATTATTTTGGTTGTCTATCCTGCTTCAACATGCCTCCAGTTCTTTTAGCTGGTATGAAGATTCACAGCTGGAGCGTTCATATATGGAGCCTCATGAGGGCTTGCAAAGCTCTTTGAACACGTTGACACTTCTTGTGGTAGGGCAATGAGGGAGATGCAGGGTTTAGGACTCAGGATAAGCCCCCGGTTAAGGTGGAAGGCACTTGGATCATCTTGCACAGAGATTTTTAGGGCTTCCCTCTGGTAGAAGGGTGGATCCATCTCTAGTGACTGTTCATCAGCCTGCAATGAACACAATTTATATCCTTAGTGATGACAACTTCTTCCTCCTCAAATAAAATGTTGCTTTACTTACCTGGTTTTACGGCTCCATCAACAAAACTGTTAATAAAATGCCCAGTAAAGTCTCTGTCAAAAAGGCTTTTGCCCATGTAGTTGAACTTTACTGCTTGGAAGGAGAAACTAAGCAGCAAATAGAGTTCCTGGCCCCAGGATGAGGTACTCTGTTTGCATAGCCATGTCAGGTGTGTGATTTTTCGCACAGCTCATTGACAAAGTGTTACTGGCCAAATGTTTATGTGCAAAATGTTATGTACAAGTGTTTATGAACCAATGTTATTTACCTTCTCCATCCTCTGGAGAAGGTGCAGTCCCACTCACACACCTTTTACCAAAAGCTGAATGGACAGAGCTGCAGAGCTGGTGGCACAGTGATAGATGCAGTAAAAAACAGGTGGAGTTAAGTGCCAAATTTTGCTACAGAGCTTTTCGTTGTCACAGCTGGGGAAAGTGGAAACACAGACTGAATAAATGAGTCTGATGATGCTGGGCTGTGAGCAGGTTTTGAACCCCCAGCCTCCCCAGTGCACGAGCATTGAGCCCTCTGAGTTATACAACATTACACAGCTCGCTTAAATGAACCAAATATTTCTCTATGCAAGAGCAACTCAGAGAGATTTTCCTGTCTGTTGACTGTAAAATATATATTTAATTTTCTTCAGCAAAGCCCATTTTTATTTGCAATCTGAGTGAAATCAATATTCCAAAATGTCATTTCAATAAAATCAAAGTTGTAAAGTAAACCAGGTAAAGAGAAGATGAGTCCTGTAAGTAGATTAACAAACATCAGACAGTTGATATATATTTTCTAATATATAACTTGATTTCACAGTGACAAATATGGGAGACTGATAGCAGATAAGCAAGAACTACAGAAGGAGAGGAGCGATGTGAAACTGCTGATGTGTTTCTCTTTAGCTGGTTGTACCCTGCAGGCGTGTGTGGGCCGAAGAGGGGGGACAGCTATTGTTTTTATCTATGGTCTTGGCTGGAAAAAGGCAATTTTACACTCTATGTAGAGCCTCTAGTGCTGCAGCAAGTCAACTCTTGGATTTCTTGCCTCAATAGTGGGATGCCTAAAGGTTAAAGGAGGAAGAGGGCATTAGGGAAGGGCTGCATGGGGTCATTGCATCGATGCCCAAGCCGATGGTACTGGAATTGCCATCTCTCCTATGTCTCTGCAAATCCCCCAGCTTTACCTGACCTCTCACATGCTACACAAACGACTCCCTCTTGCTTTTCCTGGGAATGTGTGGTGTGCTTCTGCTCTGCTAGGAGATGGCCATGTTCCAAGCAGCAGCGGCTGCATTCTTATGCTCTTGTATCGGAGCAGGACTCGCATAGTTGGGATCATCACTTGTAGTCACCTGCAGCAGAAATGCTTGTGGTTGGAAACTTGTGAGATCAACACCGTAGCTTGAAAAAAAGTTGGACATCTTCCTGGTGAGAAAAGCAACTGGAAGACTGAAGAAATTATATATTATATATTGTAGAGATTATATATA
>NW_010161718.1:0-17766 GCF_000695765.1 Mesitornis unicolor | reverse complement strand
CGTTCTGTGATTCTGTGATTCTGTAAGTTTCCAAATCAAAGAGTATAACCTGTTTCAGATTCATGGAAGGCATTAATCTTAATTGTGACTTCAGCCTTTCTTGTTCCAGAGAAGACAAATCTGCAGCTATTTATTAAAGATGGCCATATTGGTTTTGTATCTGATGTAAATTACATGAGAGTTGAATTTCAGTTTGAGACTAAAGTAATAACTCAGTTCAGCTAAAAGCACTCAGCATTTCATAGGTCATAAGATATCTGTCAACCCATATTTTGAGGATACCCTATCTCATTTCAGGTGATACTCAACACCTATTTTAGGCATTTTTTGATCCAGCCACGAGACACTTAGAGTTATCTAGGAGTAAGTATCCATATTTAAGTCTTATACACATTTAGTGTTAATCTCTGAATAATGCAGTCAATGAAGCATGGGCAGTGATTCAGCTGATATGTCCCAAGGGATTTAAAATAATTTGTTTAAACTTAAATTTCTGGTATCATTTAGGATGCCTTATGGTATTCTAAATTCCTGAATGAAACTGGCAAATATGATTAAAAGTTGCACAAGAGGCATGTGCCCTTTTTATTTGGCTGATGGGAGTATCACTGGTCAGCTCAAAAGATTCAAACCGTCTGTCTATGTTCAAGCTGCTGAATGGAGCAGTAGCATTGTCTGACCTTAACTTATCCTTCAGGGTAAAGTGAATTTTCCCTTCAATGTGTTGACCTGACTTTATCTACATATGACTTTGTCCAGGTGAGCTAATCTGGAACTGGATCCCTCCTGAGGACCTTTTCAAGAAAGAGGAATGCTTAACAATGTTGCAACATAATATGAATTGATACTAACATTTATCAGTCGCAGATTAGAAATCTGTTAGTCAACTAGGAATCCTAGAAAGAGAAAGAGTCACTTAAAAAGGGTAGTTGATGTTATTTTAAGATAGACATCTAAAATAGATAACAAGAATCACCTAGTGCCAAGAATAATCTTCCTGTTTCTTGGCATTAGTTGTAAGTGTAGTCTTAGAAGATTTGCTAAGATTTAGCTCACATAACTATTGGATTTCTATTTCAACTCTTATTATTTATTACAAAGCTATTCCCAGACTGTTTTGCTCATCTTTGAATCTAGTACAGCTCACATGGTAAGTCTGACTTAACATCAAACTACACTACTATATTCAGCAGATATGTCTTATTTTAGAAAGTGTTAATCTGTTTGCATTACAGCAACAATAACAAATATTTCATTTACAAAGAGAAATAATTTATATATGCAAATATATAAATTTGTATATTTGTGTATTTATATAAGCATACAACAATATATATACATGTATATGCATACAATATTGTCAAATAAGGTCACTCAAGATCTGAAAATATTTTATTTCACATAATTTTATCCAACTTCTTTTTATTGGATCTATTTCAGTAGACCATGAACCTCACTGGAAATTGAGCTGATCCTTCAGGTTTCATTCCACAGATAGAAGCTTGACTTGGGGCTCAGACAGAAGTTTTTGGAGGTCATCAAGTTACTTTGTGTCATCAGAGCCAAAATAATAAGCGAAAATTTGCACTCTTAGATTATATGAATTTGAGGTAAAATGTGCTAGTTTAAACCTCTGCCATGGAGATATAAATTGGTTTGTTTGACCTTGTATTTCCTGCAGATTAAGATCTCCTGCCTAAGCGGTTTCTGTAGCTCACATTGTTACCGAAATATCGGCTCAATAGCTTTCTAAGATCAGTTTGTAAGAGTTAGAAAGCAAGACATTCTTTAATTCAGTGCTGGGATACATGTATCATTTCATAAATTGTATGCTCTAAGTATTAACGTTTGCCAGTAGCTTATATGTGCCTTACACATACATACTCATGGCATAAAAGTTTACGTATATATTACATTTCCAGTAAAAACTTTACACATTCACTACATTCCCCGTGCACTCTCAATCAGCATGTGGAGTGGTCTTCAAGTGATCTGAGGAATAGTCACTTAAGTTGTGTAGTCTTTCAGGCTCCTGTGCACCTGATTTCACAAAGCCTGACTTGTCAAGTTGGTCTGAGTAGGGTGATTCATTAACTTCTTATCTATGCATCCATCTTGCAAGGCAGAGCCAGCAAAGTTGGCCTCAGACAAACTAAAATCCTGTTATCCCTATGCAGCTTCTTCCTAGCTAAAGTTAGTCAATATACGTGTATAAGAGTATAAGAATATTTCTTATATTATCCTATCAGGTTACAACATGACGTACAGTAGCTGGTGAAACTACTAATTTAAGACAGTTCCTGAATTAAGTGTTCTGAGTCCTTAAATGGCTGATAGGCCTTGCATGCTAATAAATACTATTTACGACCTACAACTTATTTATTTATTTGCAGACTTAGAATTCAACATTTCATATGATGACACTGATGAAGAGCCATCCTTCTTACACAAGTCAGAGTATTAGTTTTCACATAGAGGAAATAAGGTATATAAGTATTTTACAGTTCATAATAGAACATTTAAAAACAAAATAATATTTAAATAGAGTGTTTTTTTTGAAAGCATTATTTAGCACCTAGATAATTTTTAGAAACAGAGGATGCTGCTACAAAAGATGTTAACTCTAAAGCATTCAATTTCTTGTTTATACACTGGAGTAATACCCAATGGCTTCAGTGGCCTACTCTGCAGTTGTAACAGGTTTCACTTTGGAAAGCTAGAAAGCTGGTTAGAGGATTAGTACTTCATTTTGAGAAACCTTTTATTTATGACTTTAAAAAGTTATCTAGAAAAATATATTAAGGAGAATAAAGACCATGATAAAGGCAAGGACATGAAAGGGTTGTTTTATTGCAGGGAATATACTTTCAGGAAAACTAATCAAAGTCTTTAGCTTGGTGGTTTTGTTATCTAAGTGTAATGAAAAGAGACTCTACTGCAGAGTTCAAATTTAACAATTTATTTGAACAACATGTGCAGATCCAGTACGTCGCTATTGCAGGTTCTATGGATAGAATGGAGAATGCGCTATTGCAGTTTTAAAAGCAAGACTACACTATTACAACCACAAGAGATTCACAAAATGCACTATTGTAACTACAACAGTCACAAAATGCACTATGACAGCCCACAGGCAATTCATGACAGGCCGCAGACCACTCACAAAACTCACTATTACTGCCCATAAGCAATTCATAACAACTCCTAGGCTACTCACTATTACATTTCCCAGGCGATTCATGGAACACACTATCACAACTCACAAACTCAGAATACCACACGTGTTAGTCAATCACCTGCAACTACAGACTTAAAGCCTGCCAAATATTCACTTACCCCTCCAGGTAAGGGCTCCCACGTAAGTTACCTTGGTCAGCATCCCACCCAAGGGGGAAGGTTCTCATCACCCCATGGCTGGAGAGGTAACTCCCCATCTCTAGCATGAATCTTAGAGTTTTTATCCCCTGGTATACCAGACAGCAGGGGCATGTCTGAGTAGATTAGACCACCTGGGGTGTCTGTCTCCAGCAGTGCTTCCCCTTATCTTTATTTATTCATGGATGTTGTTCCCTTCTGTATGCTCTACCTCTTGCATATCTTTGTATTGTCTGGGTCTGTTGGAGCCAGATAGAAGTCCTCCAGCTCATCTTTGTCTTACTTTCAGGCAACTGAATAGTGGTTTGATTGGGACTCAGGGCATACTATTTGTTGGGGGATTTCAAGGCTCAATTCAGGTTTTGGCTCTTTGAATGACTGCAGCAATGCCCTGTTTAGTTTTGTGCTTACCAGACAACTCCGGGCTGAGCTATCTACACATCTCCCCATGGGTCGTCTCTGCAGAGACAGGGCCTCAAGGCAATCTAAGGCTGAGTTGCTCCTGCAATCCCCCATGAGTCATCTGGTGCACTGGACATTACTGAAACCTGTTCATACTATGAACCAGACTGATCCTTACACTGAGATATTTTTGTATCACTCAGAATCATGGCACAGACATCTCTTAATTATATTCCTACTGTTATTTCTGGGACCGGAGACTTGTCTTTAGGGATAGACAAAAACTCAAGGAAGTTATGTAAGAAGAAAAAAAAAAAGAGAGAGAGAATGGTTTCTCTCAGAGTCCTCCATCTTCTTAAGCCTCAAAATACCTTTTATTTTGAAACATAGCATGGATATGGAGATGCCAAGTCATATAATGAAGCAGACCATTCTTAAAAGGTATGAACATGCTAAAAAGAAGATTCTAGCCAGGAGAAGTTAAATTGCACCTTTTGGGGTACAACAGGGCTTTAAGTTGTATGAGCAAATGTTGTGGTTTGAAAATGTTTTCAATTACTCTTGTACTTCCCAAATTTTTGTATGCATGAAAAATATGAAGTAAAAGTTTCCATTGTAGAAATATTGGTGAATTACATTTTCCTATTTTTTAAGTACCATCATTAAATATTCAAACTAACTGCTTATTAGCCCATTCTCCATATTCCAGTAATTCTATTCTGTTTTCATTCCCACATGAGCAGTGCCAGGGAATGTCAGAGGAATGAATATGAGCCTTTTCTGGGTCTGAGCTACCACATTAATTGTCTCTGTCAGAAAATACTATCTATCAGTTTCCATTGGGTTGGTTTGATCTTAGATCACTGACTTAGAAGTCAAAGGTGCATACCCCTTTACTTACACTTTAAGGCTTGAGTATCTTTAATAGACTAATGGAGGACTATGTCATGTTCACTGTATGAAATACAAAATAAATTAGATTGTGTTATCTTTGAAAATTTAAGCGGAAAGAGACAACGGCACTATCTAGTACACTGGAAAGAAGTGAATACTTCTGTGTTTAGTGTCACGTTGTGATAGTTATTGTAGTACCTGCTAGTTCACTGCCTTCCAAAGCTGGAAATTTGTTTTACCCAGCATGCACTGTGAGAGGAAACTCATCCTATTGCTGGCTATAAAAGCAATAGAAGATGAAAGAAGTAGCTGGTTACAAGCCATGTATAGCACAAGACCTACAGGCAAAGGATTGTGGAACTAATACGCAAATTTAAAACAAAATTCCATCACTTAAGTTTCACTTCCAGTTCTTTCTGGGTGTCACAGAATCGCACCAAAATGGCTACACACACACAAATAATGAACTTAAACAAGCTTTAATCTGCAACTGCAATTAAGCAGACAAAACTTAATTCACCAAGACAACATCCCACTGACATTTAACAAATACAGGTTCGATAGGCTGGTTGGGAATATTACCAGACACAGCTGAGTTAAGAATTCTTAAGTTTTGGCCAAACGATCCAAAATGTGCACTCACTCACTCACTCACTAAAAAGGGAAGGCTCTCAATCTCGAGAAGTTACCTTAAGTGGTGTCACAACTCAAGGGGAGAGTCCCCAACTGCAGACCCGCTGCTCCGAGGAGGACCGACTCAAATGAGTCCTCCGACGAGGCCCCATTTATACCCTGGTCAAATCTGATGTGTGGTCAATACATGGTCGTGTCACCCCCTATTGGCTGAGGACCCCAACTTTCCCACCTTTGACCCCCACTGTGTGGAGCTGTGAGGGGCAGGGAGCAGTCCTGGCGCCACCAGGGCCAGAAACTTTAGCACTCTCTTTGTTGGGTTTTTCTCAGGTCTTTAGGAGGGTGGGTGCATCTGCCACACTGGGTGACCTACAAGAAGATACTTCCGTGTATAAACTGAGGGAGACTATGACATGATTATGAGGTCTTGGTAAACAATCTTTTTATTGCTTCTTTCTGCTACCCCATCTACTTTGTCCAGTGTATTTAAACGGCTGGGACTTAAGCTATCTACATTTATGGTAGTACAGTGGGTGATAATCTTGGTGAAAGCTCTAAAGGGAGCTGTAAAACAAACAGAAGGTCATAAAATAGCCCCTGTGATTGTCTGATGGGGAGAAAACAGTGTCTAGTAACTAGCTTAAATGATGGAATCATTACAAATCCTTTTGCTCACTTTTGGTTCAGATCCTTTTGTCCTTTAGCCATTCTACATATGCATCTAAGGTTTGTATTAATTTTTGCATGCTTCAGCACAAATGATTGGCAATATTATTCCCAAAAGCATAAACCATTGTTCCTACCAGACTAGGTCACAGAGCCTCTTCGCTTTTCTTCATAATAGAAGTATTTACTTCTAAATAATTCATGTATCACATTAGGATCCAAGTTAAAAAGAATGTCTTTAAGCTCATACTTAAAGGCATACAAAAGATATGTTGAGCAAAGAAAGACAAAAAAAGAACACAGTTCCTATATAGCCTGAAGGAATTAAGCTCTTCCCCTGCCACCCTCCATGGAAGTCTTTAACATTAATTCTTTCAAGATGGAGCTTAAAACAAAAAAACAGTACATAAAACTACCAGAACACTGAATTAAACTAACATGCATGGTTCTATAGGCATAAATCCAATAGAACAAGGTTAAAAAAACAAAACAAAAACAACATGGTTCCAGTTCATCTCACACAATTAAATAGGCCAATGATTTCTGTCCAAGGAGACACCGCTAACTTATCTCTTCCAATTCGAGGGAAGATGGTGTTAATTGTAAAGTGAATGGTACATCATGTTTTACCATTTGCTCAGAATACTCTGACCTGAATTTCACCTCTGTCTTAGATTACTGTGGTTTAAGCTAAAATGACTGAAATTAATTGAGCCACAGAGAATTAAAATAATAAACTTTCAGCAACTACCCTTACAATAAATGTATTTCAGTATCAGCACACACATACTGTCTGCATTTAATTTTTAAAAAATGTATATGGGTTATGTGTAGGACAAGGCCTGAAGAGCAGGATCCTGAGTACTGCTCAAGTCATGACCATAAAAGGGGTAAACAAGGACCTGAAAAACAGGAATTTCAACACTGAGAAAAACAAGTTCCAGGCACCCTGCTGAGAAAGGCCTCAGGGGCTGTGTCTGAAAGGCAAGAGGTGTTTGTTAGTGTAACAGTGCATCACTGACCAATCAAATGCAGCCGCACGCAAATGAACCAATCGGTTTAAAATATGCAGCCAATGTAAGCATATGTAAGGAAACAAGTGTACACAATAAACCGACATTATGCATTTAGAATAAACTTACACTTCTGTATGCATTGGATTATGAATAAATGATTGGATTATTTTCAGGCATTGTGGAAAAAACCAAACAAACAAAAAACAAATTAAATACAAACAGAAATATACACTGATTCCAATAACAATAGAAAGCACTGGTATTTTAAGCATACTTTCATTCTAATAATGTTAAAAATCTAACACTAGAAAATGATACGTGACTCATTCTCATATTAAGTCTTACCATGCATGGATGGGAATGGCATCAATGTTTATATTAATACAACAGAGTGATCAGCGATGACTTCCATAGACTAACCGATAAAAACAGGAACTTGCATCAGTAAAACTCTGATGTTCTTGAAGGTCTCTATGTGTTAGCAAGTCCCTTCCTGTGGATATTGTTAAAAGGAAGCAAGAGTATTTTTAGTGACAGAAATCTGTAGTGGGAATAAATAAATTTTAAGATTAAAAAAGTCATTCATAACAAGGATATCATCAAAGTACAGTAAAACAGATGGAATTTTAGAGATACAATATTCTTGAAGAACAGTATAATTCCTATTGTAACAGAAAATCCAAACTGGAGGCTCCTCACTCAATTTCTTTCTCTATGAATATAAAGGTCTTCATAATTGTAGTCTCTTCCTTAATAATTAACAGAAACATCACAAATTAAGTTCTGCAAAGTCTCTTCCTCACCAAGAGTGGGAGACTACTGATGTACAGATCTCAGATCCAGCTGTATTGACAACTGCATCCCATTATCTGTCCTCATTTCTTCTTAAGACAGTTCAAGGAACTCATAAAAAATCTTTCTAAGTTGTTTTTCAGTGATTCCCCATGGTGTGAATGCATCTTTCTATCTAAGTGATTCTTGCATTTTGTAGGAAAATTTTAGAAAAAAGTAAGACAACTACTTCTTTGGAAGAAGCTGCATCAGATGGTGACCTTGAGACCTCCAACACTAAGTACAAAGTATTCTTGGAAACTTCACCATAGATTGCAATGAAAAGACAAGGCAGAAAGAAACGATGGAAAGTATTTTTATGATGGTAATTTCAGAAGATTTTTAAAATTGTCCTTTTTATTAACACTTTTGGCTTTTAAAGACCAGATTACTACAAAAATACTTCTTAGTATTGCTAAATTTTTATAAAGACTACTGATGCTATCTTTGAGAGCCTGGGCAGTATTTTGTGTATTTAGTCTTGCCTGATAATGTTTACAAGGTGAATTCTCACTTTTCTTACGAGTTTATGAATTATAGCAGTTGTTCTAAATGTGACGTATAGTTCAGATGAGTTTTCACAGTATAGTTTCCACTGTATTCAGTTATACTAATTCAGCAGGTAAAACAAAATCAAATATAATCCTGTATATTTATTCATCTTGGAGACTAAAGGAGACAGCCTCGTAATTTTGACTGTAAGGGTGTCACAGAAGTTGCAAAGTTGAACGATACAGCTCAGCTGTATTCAGTATGAAGTATCAGTATCATCATCTGTTTACCTTCATTACCTGTAAAATTGAAATATCTAACCAATAAAAGCCATCGTTGAAAAAAATATTACTTTAGCAGGACCGTGCTTTCAACATATGCCTTGGTTTAACAAAGTAGTTGTATCTTTCTGAATAAGGAACGGATATTATAGTTCAAATTTTGTTCAATTCCTCAGTTTATACCAGCATTGTCTGAAATTACAGATTGTTATGGTTTAAGGGTTAACAGCCTGAAAGGGAAGGACAGGTGGTAGCTGTAGGACCCTGAGGGGTCAGAGAGCAGTATTGTTCCCTTCCATTTCTGGACACAATCTGAAAAAGAGTAAGGAGGCAGAAAGTTTCCAGGATTATTTCCTTCCTTCCTGGGCTGCCTTATGTCACATCTCATGTCAGCTGTGCCTACCTCCACATGCTCCACCACCATCCACTCCTTGCCACCACTGCAGTCCCTGGTGATGAGTCACAGCAGCCACAAGGCACTTCTTGGACACTTCTACCTGGGACTACTGTGATCAACTTCTGTATATAGTTAAATATCCTTTGTCCCTTATTATTTCCTTTTCCTTTCCCCGATTGTTTTCATTAAACCTGTTATAGTCTTAACTTCCAACCCCGCATGAAACATCTCTTCTCTATTCCCTTTTTTTATCTGGGAGGGTGGGGGGCAATAGAGATAAAATCCTGCTTCCTGTTTCATTTGGGTTTGCTCTGAGCCCTAAATGGAGACACAAATGATCACAATAATTCAGTTTTTTAAGCGTGTTTCCTGTCTGTCTGTGCTCACATTCCCAGTCTGCTTCCCCACGAAGTAGATGCACAATTCCTCTCTCTGTTTTCAGTCTTTAGAAGGATCTCATCTCTTCAGTAGGAATATGGCATTGCATTTATGGAGTGCAAAAAATAAAAGCATCTGGCAGCAGATGAACAAAGCATCTTTACTACTGGCAAGTTACAGAGTAGCAGAAACAAAGTAGGTTCTCCTGAATCTCTCGTGGTTTCTACTAGACAGGATGGGAATTCTTTCTGCATCAAAAAGGAACAAGATCCTGAAGACAGGAACACCTCAAATTAGCATTATTATAACATCCTAGATCAGCATCTTAGAAAAAAAAGCCATGGTACATCCTTGTTCAGAACAGATCTCAAAATAGGTTTTTTATTACATATCTAATCATAGAATCATAATGGTTTGGGTTGGAAGAGACATTAAAGATCATCTAGTTCTAACCTCTCTGCCATGGGCAGGGACATCACCCACTTTACTAGGTTGCCCAAAGCACTGTCCAACCTGGCCTTGAACACTTCCAGGAAGTTGGCATCCACAACTTCCCTGGGCAACCTGTTCCAGTGTCTCACCACCCTCACAGTGAAGAATTTCTTCCTAATGTCTAATCTAAATCTAGCTACCCCCTTCCACTCTAAAGCCATTGCCCCTTGTCCTATCACTACATGCCCTTGTAAAAAGTCCCTCTCCACCTTTCTTGTAGACTCCCTGCAGGTACTGAAAAGCCACCATAAGGTCTTCCCAGAGTCTTCTCATCTCCAGACTGAACGACCCCAACTCTCTCAGCCTGCCTTCATAGGGGAGGTTCTCCATCCCTCTGGTCATCTTCATGGCACTTGTCTGAACTTGCTCCAACAGTTCCACATCCTTCTTATTTTGGGGACTCCAGAACTGGACACAGTACTCGAGGTGGGGTCTCATGAGATATTACTTATGAAACCTAATAAATCAGAATTGTTAAATTTATCTCCAATTCATTTATTCTGTCCATAAATACATGATCTTTTTTGTACTGTCTCACGACAATACAAAATTGTTCAGTGACTATTGTATCCCTTAGTCCAACTTCACTGATGATAAAACCCACATTAAGGCTGATTAACCTTGTTTTATTTATCCTTATACGTCTTTGATATAGTTGTAAACAATTTCATAAAATATATGAAATTGCTTATAGTTTTCTGATATTACAGAAATAGATAATTTAAATATCACATTACTGCTATATGCTATGTAAAAATGTAAATATAGGTGGACACTTGACTTGACAAAGTCATTTGTTAGACTCCTGTCATATCTTGAAAGGTTGTCTGTGGGGATGTGACACATTATCAGTTGTTCTTCATATAATTTTTTGTGTCACCATAAATATGCTAATTGCTGCTGCATAATGAGAGATTAAATTAAAAGCTGCAGTCCTGACCTAATATACCATTCTTATTTGCATGAATTTGATATTTAATTCCCTATACTGTAAAGATTCATGGACATGTTTAACTTTCTGCACTGCAATAATCTTTTATACAACATAAAGGTAAATATGTAAATAAATCTCATTTAGAATTAGATCCTGAGAAAATATTAAACTGACACCTCCTGTATACAGTAAGTGCTGTTTTCTATTTCCTTGGTTATCAAATATAATCTATTGAGCATAACTGCATTTACAAATCAGCAAACTTACTAAAATATCTGAAGAAGTTTTAATTTACCTCAATGAGTTTTAAATCAGACTGTTTACACAGTCTTAAGTGACTTTCCCAATCATCCAATAACGTAACACACAATTTTAACATTTATCTCAGTAGGAGGAAGATCATCCTCTCAGATTTCAAATCCTCAGTTGAGAAAGTCCTTAAATTAAGACAACTAAGTCACTGGTGGCTCTTAAGTGCTGAAAATAACTTTTTTAAGATGTTACCATAAAAGTAAATGATACATTTTTAAAAGTTCCCTTTTTCTTTTTAAGGTTGACCTTAAGAAAAATTATGTAAGTTACACTTTCTTTTTTTTTAATGGAAAGTCCTCTGTACATTGTCCAGAGAAGTGAGACCTTGACAGTATTTGGTGTCAGACTTCAAAAATGTTAAACTCGTTGTCCAAGCCAAAGTTGGTAGTTATGTCAGTGCTTTAGTATCTCTGACAAAGTCTCATGTAAGATTTTCAGGCTTTGATTTACCTCAGTGATTGGTTTCCAGCACTATCTTCAGACCAAGCAACTGCCTTCAGCAGGGATCTCATTGAAGAACAGTTACGTTTTCTGTACTGTGATCTTTGAGTGTTATGTTATGCACCACTTTGGGTTAGTGATTTGACTGAGATTTTAAAATCTTTGTGCAGTCTCTCATCTGTGAATCTCATTTCACAATCTGAAAATCAAAATTGCCGAGAGTTTCTTTAGCTGAAAGCCAGACCCTTATTTCATTTCTGCTTTAAATCTGCTGTAACACATGGCTTACTTGATTTTCTTTGTATGTTTGGGGCTGCACAGAGCTCCTGCTGAGATTCTGATATGAGTGCAAAGCAAAGACGGCTCCTAAAAGAAATTAACAGCCCTCTTATTGCTAATTAAAAGCTCTTTGCTTTCTCTCCACATGGCCAGTGCAGCTGCTTCACATCCTCTCAATGTTTCGAAAACACATAAATTCAAAGACAATATTGTGAACAGCACCTGGCACTTGCTGCACCTGCCGTGATGAGACTATATTTCATTCTGTCAGTAAATTAAAATTCTCCAGGGCTGAAAAGGATGGGTTTTTTTCTCATTCAACCTCTTCCATTGTCCCCAGTGGTAAAGAGACAGTAGTTTTGCTTCCATTTTCGATACTAAATATATCATATTGTTGTTTGCTTCAGTGGTGCAGACACCTGCCTCCTGCTGTAAATGTTGTGTTCCACTTTTGAAAGATTTCCCCAGGGCTCCACATTCAAGTATTGGCTTGTAACTATGGCTTAATACCATGTCAAAATCTCTTAAGGAAGATACAGCTTGTCAAGTCATCTCAGGATTGAACCTTCATCTAGTGAAATTCTGAAAATGTCCTTTGAGTGTCTGAAGCATAAGAAGACAAATAAAAGGCTAGCAAGTCATTTGTAAAGATAATAGCTAACAGCATGCATTTTCCCTTTCCCTTCCCCCCCTTTCCATTAACTGTTGATAAAGAGAGATGAGCAGACTGAAGGTCAGTGATCTTTGTTATTTATATTCAGGTCAAAGAAAGTTCCAAACTTTTGTGTTTTGGGCATGGCAGCAAAAAGGAAGCAAAGAGAAAGAAAAACTCAATCAAACTGTGATAGATTCAAGCACTGACAGATTGATGTCAGAGCTTATTTTCAGGAAAAAGGTCAAATCACAAGCAGGAGGTGTTTCAATATGAAGACTTAATGGACAGCAAAAGAATGTGGCTGGATCTTTGTGACATTTGACACTGCTGTGTTTGCTGCAGTACAGGAATATTTTTTAGGAATAAATCCATAATGATTGTACTGGAGGTGGAACTGCAATATAAATTATTATAGTAGTTTTTAGTATGTGATAAGGGAGTTTTTCCCAGCAACTTTTCTTAGAGGAGTATATGTGAAAGGTGAAAGTATTCACAAATAGTATGTGCCCCTTTTATTTTTTTTCAGGTTGAGGAAATGGTTCTCTAAAGAAATATTAAGCCTATTCACAGATTTCTAAATCCATTATAAATTGGTACTAATATTCTCCAACAAAGAGGAAAAAAAAACAACACAAAAAACACCACCACCTTGGACTGAAAGCTAATATGGACAAATTATAAAGGACAAGGCTCTACATTTTACCATTCTTTTTCACCCTAATAGTATCTCTGGGATAAAATAAGGAAAAAGGTACCACTCGGTAGTAGCAAAGGCACATCAAGACGTTACTGTTCCTTTCCTTTTCCCAGTTCCTCGTTTTCAATCATCACCTGAAGTTTTCACAGCAGAACCAAATATGTAAGCATGCAGGCTTGAAAAAGTGTGGGCATGTTTAGCATGAATATAACATCTCGCAGTTTTACTAACACATCATAGCAAACTCTTCATGGAAGTGTCCAAGGAAAATTCACAGTTCTGACTCAGCCAAGAGAACGGCACAGAGAAAAGGAAGCAGTAACATTTAACTGAAGAGTTTTTACAGATAGGAGAAGTGTAATAACATTTGGCCTGTTGCAATCCTAAAAAAATATTTTAAATAATACAGAATCACAGAATATTAGGAGTTGGAAGGGACCTCGTAAGATCATCCAGTCCAACCCCCCTGCCAGAGCAGGACCTAGACTAGGTCACACAGGAACGCGTCCAGGCAGGTTTTGAATGTCTCCAGAGAGAGAGACTCCACAACCTCTCTGGGCAGTCTGTTCCAGTGCTCCGTCACCGTCACAGTGGAAAAGTTTTTCCTACTGTTCATGCATAACTCATGGAAGTACATCACTAATTCCAGGCTGACTGTACTCAGAAAATCCTGCAAGTGGTTTTGAACAGGTCTAAGTGAATTTTAGATGGATGTTGATCATATGTATGTGATTTCATAGTACCACCATCCAGAAGGCAGAAATACAATCTGAACACTTGATTGAGGTTACTTTGTGGACTTCAGTACTTTAAGACATACAACATATGAAATCCCTGGGGAAAAAATGAAAACTGTGTATGTCACCTCTACAAAGCAAAACCTTTACAGTCTTATAGCTGTGGATAAAATAGAAAAGAAAATCAATTTTTATTGTTACAGTATTGTGTTTGTTCTAAAACTTCAACCAAATGAGAAAACACATTAAAGAAAAACCTGTCAGAGGAACATTTAAAACAGCATAAAATATCATTAATACTTTTTTACACTATCATAAATATCATAATGCCATTATGTTGACTTAAAAGATGACATTGCAAAGTCTATTTAAATAATAATATAATAAATCTTTTCAATTAAATGTTCAGCCATTTCTAATGCTTCTATTTTATTTTTTAAAAAAACCTGTTTTTTTACAAAGAAGTGAAAATACTTGCATTCCTAATCATCTCTACTTAAATAACTTTAGGCAGTATTAGTGTATCTGAGTCACCACCAAAAAAAATAATATTAAATTAATTTGAAAAACTTAAGGCTTTTTTGTAGGATAATTCAATTTCTGTTACTATTATTATTTTGTACTTTAAATCTATTGTTAAAGGTGTATAGTTTTAAAAGCAATTCCTATGGAATCTGTTTTGTTTTTTTCTCTATATATCCCTCAAAACAATCTTCATTATGTTCTTTATATTTATTTACTTCTCTCCACCAGTCTGTTTTACTAGCTCTCTTGATAATGTCAAATATATATTTTTTCATACATCACATACCTTTTATTTAACTTTATTGTTTCAATCAGTGTGTTTGCTTTATTTCCATGTCATGGATGATTCTTATCAACATCACGAAAATTTACTTTGAAATAACTGTGAGTTTATTAAAGATTTTCTAAGATTCTTTTTCATTCTTGGTGTCTCAAGACATTTTTTGCATGAAAAACGCAGATCTAGCAAACCCAAATACGGTATATATTTACTTCAGTTTGATTTTTTTTTCATTATTTCCAAAATTGCTGGAATAAAAATATCTTACTTTTCCTCCTGTTAAACTTTGGAAAAGCTAATAGGCTTTCTGACGACAAAACAAGTCAACTTGTAGTGAATGCTATTCATAGAAAATAGCATATTAACCAACAGTTTCTACTTCTTTCCCCATTCTCTCCTCCGTATCTCTCATGTAAGTTCATTGCTCATGGTCTGCAAACATTTTTTATTTTCCTATTCTTTTATAAGTGAGTTAATTTTTTATGGTGAGTTAATAAAAAAAAAAATGTTTACTTTTAGAGTTGATATAGATAATATTCATGTAGTACACCTACATTTTTTGTAAGTCACTTAACTTAATAACAAACATTAATCTAATGAATGAATTTGAATGATAAAACTTCATATAATATGAATTAAATAGTTTAACGAATAGTCATGAGACAAGTCATTCCAAATAGGATATAATTTCTAAAAATATTTAAAACGCATACTCGTGTCATGTCATAATCACTTCTTGCCTTATTCTGTGTCATGAGTTATTTGTAAGAAAATAAGGAATCATCAACGACAAAGTCAGCAATAAATAAAAAGCCATTTGTAGAGAAGTACCCAGATTGTATATTAAACTGGGAATATGCAACAATAACCATTTTACAATGATGAAATGTATGTGACAAAGAATATCGCCACTCTTTTTTGGGTGGGATCTCTATCTATGTAGAAGCAGAGATTCTGAAAAGACCATGTTAATCACAGCAATAGCGATTCAAACAAATTTAAACAAATTAATGAAAAAGAACAAACATACACCTTGCTATATCAAAGGAGGAATGTAGTACAATACATTCTCACAGAATGAATTTAGATCAACAGTGTCAGTGTGCATCATTCAAGATGAGGAATCTGAAGAGAACTTCAAGTTAGCAGAAAGAATTTGCAAATAAGGTGAATACAACGTTTAAACCACTGTCAGAAAAAGAAACAGAAATGGACTGTGGTCTCACCTGTCTGACAGATGCAGATTTGATAAAACATAACTTCTGGAAGATAAAGATGAATAAATTAAAGTAAGACATAAAGTCTCTGATTTTAAGAATATAGATATTTAATCTTCTTTAAGATGTTTCAATTTATAGGTTTAGAAACAGAAGTTACTTTTGAAAATCTTGTTCCAAAAAAGGCACAGTGAGGAAGGACATCCATGCTTCATGAATGCTGTAACAAAACAGCCTAATAAGCACATTTTCATGTAATTTTGTAAAAATTTAGAGTAAATAATTTTTTCTTTTACATGAGTTATTTTTTATTCTTGTGGTTTTTTTCTAACATGGAATTAAAATATACTATTTTTCTTCAGTAAGAAATATAATTTAAATATTGTTAACTTAATAGACTTCTCTTTCCTCTAGGTGTTGGGCCAGGATTTAGAAATATTCTTTCAAGCAGATGGGGACATTATCTTCTTAATGCTCTAATTTTCTTTAAAACTCAGTGCTATACAATGCTTTCTGTCTTGGCCTTGTCACAGACAATGACCCAATAGTATTTCATGCTTGAATTGTTATTGTACACATGCCTCTGAAAAATTAATTTTCTTCATTGCTTCATTCTTCCTCACAGTAATGCAAAGAAGCTCAATTGCATATAGAGGCCAAGGGTTGATGGGATTTTTCTAATTGTTGTTTTCCAGGGCCTTATCCAAGGCTTACCAAAGACAATAGAAGGTTTAAAACTGATTTTAATGTGTACTGGAAGAGACCATGAGAAAACATTCAGCATACTCTGTCATAAATTGTGCAGGAACAGACATGTTAAAAATCTTAACATAAAAAACATACAGATACCATCAACAAAAAAGAAACATGGTCATCAGAGGTCAGTTACAATGTATTGCAACACACCATAAAAATTACTTCCCAAAATAAAAAGTACTGTATGCATAGGGATCTTTAAATGAACTGTATTTTTAGAGAACTTCTGAAATAACAGATGACCTGAAGAGATACAAACTACATCAAGATCTGCAGCTGTTAACTTTCTGAGACGTGCAGGTAGGTCGAGTATCATTGCTATTGTACCCACAGAGCCTAAAAACTCATTATGCAAGCTGTCACTGTAAAAATCCTATAACATCTTCATAAAAACATAAAGACACACTTTTCAGACAGAACAAAAACCATAATACCTGTGGAGTGCTGGCTCTCCCAGCACGGCCATGATCTTGTCAATGTGATCAACCCAGCGTACGAATAAGGGTCACCTGCAACTTTAAGGAAGATAAGAGCCGGACTTTCTAACCGCAAGTAGGCGTACCATCCATACATCAGGACGCATGGACAGCAACCAATTAGTTATATGTATTCGCTGCGTGCTTTGCTTGTGACTATCTCATGACTAAAACCGAGATTATAAAAGCTGTGTAACTCTGCTTAATAAACGAGAACGACCATACTCATATTGAGAATACCTCGTTACTCTGGGTAGTCCTACTCCCACTCCCAACATTTGGCAGCAGAGGCTGGTTCCTCCCTTCGCCTTAAGCTCTGAGACTGTGGTAAGCAGCTAGAGGAGGAGGAGTGGGAAACTGGTTGAGGGTAGCGCTGCTCGGGCAAAAGGCAGAGCAGATGCCGGAGTGAGGTCGCTCCTCACCCTCAGGTTAGGTGCTGTCCGGGCAAAAGCAGGACAGACACTGTAGCGCTGTCCGGGCAAAAGCAGGACAGACGCTGGGACGCTGATCGGGCAAAACGCAGAGTAGACGTCGGGACGCTGTCCAGGCAAAAGCAGGACAGACATCGAGGCGTTGTTTGGGCAAACGCAGAACAGACGC
>NW_010161717.1:305-11907 GCF_000695765.1 Mesitornis unicolor | reverse complement strand
GGGGGGAACGGGGCCGGCCTGGAAAATCAGGTGAGAGAGAAGCAGGCTGTTAAAGCGTGAGATTTGCAAGGAAAAGTGAGAGTGGAAAGGAAATACCGCGCATGGAGCGGAGGAACCAGATCGGCAGGGGAAAAAGGGGCAGGGAGCTGAAAGGAAGCTGTCTGGTGGGGTGGGAGCTGGAAAAGGGACAGAACAAGTAGAGCAACAACTGCCAAATGGTAAAGGTTGGCCGGGCAAGTGGCGAAAGGGAAAAGGAGAGTTAGTGAATGAGATAATCCCAGAGAGAACCATGCAAACTGTCTTGAGAGAAGGCATAATACTGAAAATGACAGGGACACACAGTCTTTATTTCCCAGTGGAACAAACTGCGTGTATTGGGCCTTTGTGAAAGTACCTTTACCTACAGTAACAGAACAATTCTGTCAGTAGAGATACCTACCAGACAAATTTCTTTGCCCCCCTCCCAGAGATCTGCAGCTAAGTTTCACGTTATAAACTTGCTGAGCAATAGATTCCTCAGATTTCTTTTATAGTCTCAGGACCATGTGGGATAACAAACTCTAACAGGCATCAGACTGCTGGTAAGGGCATTAGAGCCAAATAAGCAGAAATCCTAGGACTTCTGGTAAACAGAATTGCAGCAGCTGCTTCTGCAGATTGGGCTGGCATGAGGGAGCTGGAGGCAGAGAGCCTGAGAACCAAGCAGAGTAGGCTGAGTGAACTGGAAGTAGGTTGTTGCTGGCAGAAGGTCAGCAGCAAGTGGATACCCATATGAATGGGCACTTTTATAGTGAAAAGGACAGGGAGAGGAGATGGGTGACATTTTTTTACATAGCCTGCTGTTTTCCTCTGTTAATGTCAGGCATAGGTGCAGCTAAAACCATTCTTATGATGAGTATTCTCATTCTCAATGCCTGGATCTGGTTTTGATATTTCGGTACTAATCTGGTCACTGGTCACACTGGTCACCAGTGTGAGACCAGTATCTTTCCTCACACAGGTCTGGGTAGACCTTGCAGCTTCACAGCCTGGGTAAGTGAGAATAAAGGCACCTTGGCTTTTCACCTGGCCAAGGGCAGGGTGAAGTCAGAAGAGGGGCTTGCATGCACCGCTCAGCAGATCACATCCTACAGTCCCAAAATGAGTTGGACTGGGATGTGCAAGTGTGGCTGGCCCTGGGAGACTCAACTGGGCAACCCCAGAAGCTTCCAGCAGAGACTCAGCCTAGCAGCCCAGATTCTATCAAAGGCACAGCCAGGAGCTGCCAGAGGGATTTATCTTGCTGTACATGCTGAGCTGAAGCTGCAGTATGCTGCCAACTCCAAGAATCCAGACTCTCCAGGGACCTTCGGGGCTGGCCAGTCAGTCCCCAAGACTTAGTGATTGTGTATCTGTGTGTCTCTGAGTGTGTTTCCCCCTGAACCCTACATATTTCTCCCCTCTACTTTCACCAGCTATTCTTGTAAACAATGAATTGAACATAGCTTATACTTGACTAGTTGCTCCTTTGAGCAACTAGTAAACTAAAACAATGTTAGCTCAGATACATGAATCTTCAGCACAGTAAAATCAGTCCTATTCTTGCAGTTTTACATGGGACAAGTTTACAGGTCCTTCCTAGGGATCTTTTCTGAGTGTTTTGATAGAGTGACACTTAGATTCACAACTATGAAACAGAGATTTGATATATGTAATATCAGTAGCTCTGATGCTTACCAAATGTGACTAGGGCAAAACTTTAAGTGGACTTTGCTCTTTATATAATAGCTGGATCCTGCATGGATCACCGCCCTGGCAAACACCCACAGGTCTTCAGAGCCTTAAGTGTGTGCTCTACAGCACCTGAAGTATGTGCTCTCCAGCTTGGATGGACAGCACATTGCTGTCCTCTGCACATCTGGGCTGGAAGAAGCTCACACTAATGAGTAACACAGCTTCTTTCATTCCTAACAGATGAGAAAAGTCCATTTGCCTATGGCATTTACAGTTGAACTAAATATGTTTGCACCTATTTTCAGGATTCCATAGTCTGGTCTGTCTAGCTAAGCTTCACTGTAGAAAGACAATGGTATATAATTTCACATATATACAAAGCACAACCTTATACATTAGTTTTGGACCTTTTGAGTATCATATGTTAAAAGCTACCTAGGGAACCTGCATTTGCCAGGTTTGATTTGGAGTGTACAAGGTGGGTGAACCGTATCTCTCTAAGTCATTCAGCTTTTGTTACTCACTGGTGAGTACTGAGGCTCTGACAGCATGCAGTCCATCACAAAGGTTTCTCACCAGCAGTCAGAAGAAGCGATCAAAAATGGGTATGCTTCACAGAGCTGGAAAGGTTAAAGCAGACGTTAAAGAAGCAACAGGAACCTGACCTTCCCTCAGACAGTTTCCACCACTTCAGCACTGGCAGCTTGAATCTGCTCTTCCCAGGAAGGGTGAATCAAACCTAAATTCTGGGAAAGAATAAAAAACCCAAACAAACCCAAACCTCCAAATCTACTGCATTATTAGCTAGGTGACTGCACTAAGCCATAAATCCAAGACCTTGCCATATAAAATATCTTAATTTCTTTTCACATTTTTTACTTGATATGGATTTTTCTCAACCTTTAGTAAGTGGGTAGGTTACCAGGGATTGCATAGATCACACTGCTTCGGAAGAATGTGCACACGTGATTACATGGAAGTTTAGAGAAGCAAGGACAAAAGTAGTTGATTTTCAACCCCGGTCATCCTGAGACTGAGAAACTGCTTTCTGCTGCCACCCAAAAGCCTAAGAGAACTGAGAGAGCAGTCTGAAAATAAGATGCCATCCATGACTGTTTTTATTGCCTAGGCTATTGATCTGTAGGCTGATACATCTGCTCATTTTATCACAAATGTAAGCTGTTGGAAGATGCTGCTGGCTATGTTTTGGCTTTTTTTCTTTTCTGTTCCTAGAGTGCTACTTGAGGTAGGATACTCCCTACTAATGAGCAATGATTCTTCTTCCTCTGAGATGTCATCAAGCCAGGTAGGTTTCACCTGATGATGGGAAGGACATTTCTTAAACCACAACATTCTGGTAATGTTTCTTCCACAGACTTCTTTGATGCACATATATAAATTTAGTATCCGAGTAGCAGAAAAACGCTATGTTGATATGATCAGTCTGCCCTAAAATCTTGTAAGTGGTATCTACTGCCCCTCTTACTTGTTGCAATTCCTAGAATCTGATGGGTTTCACACTTCCTCCTATGTTGTTAATTAGTGACTCAACCCAACTCTTGTAGAAGCTAAAATGCTCCTGCTGCTGGCTGGGAGGGCCGAGAGGGGTTGGCAGGAGTGGCAGGTTGAGGCTGAGATTTTAACACCTCTTGGTGTAAGCCTTCCCTTCCAAAACTTCCCAAGAGTGCTTGTATCTCCTCAGACACCAAAGGCAACTGGGTAGGACAGGAAACCTGCAGGACACTAGGCCTGATAATTCCATGGGCCACATAAATCATCACCAGTACTGACAGGAGCAATGTTCAACTATCCAGGTTCAACTTCTTGATCTCACACCCAGGTGCCAGGGTTCCCCTCTGAGCTCGCTGTGGTTAACAGCTCCATGTTATGCTGGGGCTCATCTTTCTATGCCAGTTCTACAGTCCTAAGAAGTGATGGGATAGCAAAGATATGCAGAGAGAATATTCACCTGACAAGACGGTGACAAAAACCCTGAGCAAAGGGAAATATGTTGGAAAGTTTTGTGTTTATTGCTTAGCATCATGTTATTACATTTGTTATTTGTTGCTGGAAGTTTTTTTCTGATGCTGTGCCTGGAAGACCTGGAGCTCTTCACAGGTGAAGGAGAAAGGAATATGCTAGGAAAAGGGGGATTGGACTAGATGATCTTTTGAGGTCCCTTCCAATCCCTAACGTTCTGTGATTCTGTGATTCTGTGAAAACATGGTAGCAGTTATAAGCTTCTTTCAGTTTATGTTATTGTTAACAATTTCCTGTATAGATTTCAACAAATAGATGGTTGGTGAGGGTATTTTCATGGTGTCCTAAGTCTCTGTGTGGTAATGTGGTCATTCATTCAAACGTACACTCTGACCTCTTAGAAGATGCCCTTGTTTGATGAGGGTGTTCCTTATGTTCTTACAATAGATATGTGCATTGTAGAACATCAGTATAAACAATATAAAAAAAAAAGCCGCACAACTGAGCCATCAGAATCCATGGATGGATTTATAGATAAATAATTATCTAAATAAATAATTATCTACATACATATCCACTTTGTTCATGAGGCATTAAAATGTCTCTGTGGAGATGATGCAAGTGAAACTACCCCACAGCAGAATGAACTCACAGAAGCAGTCGGTGAAGAACAGAAACACCCAGCTGGGACAAGGAAAACTCCCAGGTCCTCAGACCTGATCTTCCAGAAGGAACTACAAAATAACTTCAAAGGCAAGCCTGGGAACTAAGAGTCATAACTTTTCAGAATATTAAAAAACAAGGACTGAGTATTTACTCAAGAAACATTTTATAACCATTAAGTATTTTTACACTTTTCCTCACATCTCACCAACTGTTAAGCCATCCCTGCTCCACACAAGTAAACAACCTCTTACCTGATCTGTACGTCCATCACTGTCTCACTCCTCTTTGCCAACTACGTCCTCCTTCCAAATGTAATATTATGTACTCAGAGCAATCACTCCCACCTTGATGTTTGCTGTGTCTAGATCAGACATACAAGAAGAATTGTATTTCCCTCCCAAATGCCCATTTACGCTAGGTGTAATAGACAGTATCTGTCTCTTTACATCTTGCCACCTTAGACATCTAAGATGGCATCTTAGATAGCCACAGTTTCAAAAGCACATCTAACTTTAAGTAAAGTGTTGGGAAAATATGGGAACATGCACCCTGCTCCACTAAAGTACTGAACCGAATTAATTAACTTTGACATTTTGAGTTAATGCCTAAACTGCATAAGAACCTGTCTTTAGGCAGGATTGAGATTGCCTTTAGGTGAGATTAAGAACTAAACCAAAATGGCAATTTACTGTGTAAAACAAGTGAAGTATTTGTTCTCATGCTTTCCTTCTTGTAATTTATCAATCTGACATCTCACTCTTCCCGTTGTCATTTGGAATGACTCCTAGGATTTTGTGCATTCTTTGCTCTGACAAAGCCCATCTCCTACATCTCTTTTCTGTTTGGGAAACACTGATGTTTGAAACAATATCAATTTCCACTAACAAAGAATGGTCTTTACCTGAGCTTTGTGCCATGGACCCTTTGTGTACATTGATCAGAGGCACTTTTTTCAGTAAGCATTGCATTTCTGAAGGAACCCTACAATTCATTGCCCACTGCCATGGTCATCTGTTTTTCCTAGATTCCCATTTGTGCTCCAAATGCATTCTCTGATAATTTCTCAGAAGGATTCTTAACTGCCTTCCCAATGTCTCTGTCCTGTCCAGTGCCTGCAGCTTTTCTCATGCTTTATACTGTTGCAGGCCTCACAAAGGACATAGAAGACACTGATATGTAAATGTCATTGCAGAGCTAATTCAGAGCGGGCAGACAAGTCGTTCTGCATTATTTGCAAAAATTAAACTAAGGACTTCCATGTATGGTAGGTACCACTGAGTTTAGCCTACCTGGAAGAATTGCCCAAATGAGCTGTGATTACATCTGCCAAGCTTCAACTGACTAGATTAACCCATTATGAGCTGGTAACACGGGTAATGTTTCTTTTATTGTAAATTACTGGGGTGGGAGGCTGGAGGGTTACAGAAACCACTGTGGCAACTATTAATTGGCCTCAGGGATGGAGAACATCAAAGAGATTTGGCCTCAGGCCATGTGATTAGCAGAGCCCTTGCCAGTTTATATCAATGATCTGATATAAAAGGCAATAATAAATAGTTAAGACAATAGCCCTTTGGAGCCGACCACCACACACAGTCATCCAATAGGGTGTAGAAGCTGAAGCCCAAGAACTGCAACACACTGTCATCCATAGACCCAGCACATCAACCAGTCAGAATGAGTGATCTGTTCCTCTGGGGTTACTGGTATAGGACTGATCTAAACTAGAGTGGTGGGGCTGAAGCTGTGAGCTGTGTGATGTGTTTGCAGAACAGGAATCTTTATCCACTTACCCATCCTCTCAGGCAAATAAATATTAGACTGTGTATCACTGAGTACAGTATCACACCACCCAATCTCCCTGTGACCATGGGATGCACAGTGTAGATTAGAGACAACTTTCATTCCAAGTGCCCTGCACCAGAAGTGCAAAGACTTGTCTTAAGCTTTGTAACTGGAAGTAGGTCCCATGGTCTTTCACCCTGAACACCACCCACTATGCTTCCAGTTGGAGCCTCCCCTTGTTTACACTAGAGGTAGATGGGAGTACCTTTAGGGCAGGAAGGCTTCCCTCTGCACATTGGAATTTAAAGCAATTTAAAAGTGAATTAAGTTTCTTAAAAATTTGAGACTATGCCTTTGCTCAAAAAGCACTTATCACATGAGGATATTTAGAACAAATAAGAGGTTTTTGAAAGAGTATTAGCAGATATTCACAGATTAAAGTTTCATAGTAGATTAAATAATCAGAAGGGGTTACGTACTGTTCCCTTGTACTGCTTAAGAGACTACTGTCACAGAGCTATTCAGGGATTGTTTACCCCAAAGAATGTCAAGAAGTGAACCTAAATGAGGACAGAATTTAGACTGTTAGATTATGCGACTGGAGGCTCACCCCCATGAACACAAAGGAGCGGAGGCAAAATGACAGGCAGGGGAACCCCAGTAACCTCAAAAGAGCCAGCTGAGGCCTTGACAAGGTTGCTCCAAGGGGAGCCACCAGCCCATGGTCAATGGGAGAGGTTCCACATCAACTCCCCATCAGTCCCGTTACAGACTCAGAGAGAGTTACTGCCTACAGGAGCATGGGACTCACTATGAGAAGTTGAACAGAACAGTTTGGGGGTTGTACAAGACTTACTATGGGATGTTTAGGGGAAGGACCAAAGACAGGGAAAGGCTGAATTGGACTGGGGAGGAACAAGTGTGGAAAAGTACAGAAGAAAGGGGATGAAAGGAGCTGGATGTATCTAAACCAGTTGCTGGTCAGTATGCTCGTGCTGAAGTGCAGCAGAGGCCAAAGACTTGCCAGCCAGGACTCCATTCTTTGGGGGCAGTTTTGTTGTGCCCAAGGACATAGATAGCCAAGCTGTGAAAATGGCCTGTTGATCATCAAGAACTGCAAAAGTATCCAGAAGTGACTGAAGCAAGAAGATTGCATCCACAGTGGCAACAGCAAATCAGAAAACAACAAGAAATCAGAAAACAAATGGATTAATCATCAGTGAGGTATTCTTTAACCAATCCTTTAACTGAGGACATGAAAAGGTAACTTAGGGTGGCTGAAAAAAGACTGTGGAGAGAGAACCTATGACCCTAGGACCATCTCTGCAAAGTCTGGGGAACTCAGGGAGCGAAAAAGAGCCCAGGGAAACCCAAGACCCACCCATGACCCTGTGCTAGGATGACACAGCATGACAGGAACCACCACACCAACCCACCCAACCTCCAGGATTGCACCATCTCTCCAGCAGAACAAGGAGCTTGTGAAAGAAGCCACAACCCCAGTCTGTTCAACTTCTCTCCCTCACTGCACCATCTGTCCCATGGCACGGGAAGTCATGTAACTTGTAAAATTTCATATATCTGTGTACTAAGCATAATTGGCAGGTTGGGGGAGACGGCTGTAGCAGTGAGCTCTGTGGGAAGGTCACAGCTATGCTGGACATAACCAATTCCAAACAGTTCCACTGGACTCACCACAGGCCACACCTGAGCACATCAGCAAAGCTGGTGGCACCTCTGAGCCAGTCAATCAGATGAGCTTGTAGTGCGTCTGCAAAAGATGTATTTAAGAAAGGGCAGAAAGCATCAGCACAAAAGAAAAAACAACCAGGTTGGAGAAGGAGGAAAGATAAGATCATGCCTCAGCAGAGGCAAGAGCCATGTAGCCTCCTGAGCAGGGCCTTCAACGCATGACTCTAACGGGACTACTACTGATGGAGGAACCACCATGCACTGACCCTAGTCTCCTGTGCTGCCTATTGCCTCGCTGCAGGGTCTGAGTGCAGTGTGCAGTGAGGGGATGGGAGAACAAAAAGACAGGGAGAAGTGTGTGGAGGGAAGCGAGTGTGTTTTTCCTGAGGGTTTGCTTGTGATCCATAACAGAACCAGCTCTCTGAACTCCTTCCAAGAAGGGAGGGTTTCACTTCCACTACCCCTTCTGAGTCATTTGTGTTACTATCAGGGACATTACTGTCCTTCCAAAGTAGGCTGGTTCAGAAAGACAGACAGACAAGACTTCCATCAGAGAAGCCTCTTTGCAAGTCCTGTTCCTGACCGCAGCTAAAATATACATTGACTTGAAACAGAACTCAGATCTTCTGAATGACCTCAGTGATGAAAATGAAAAGTAGTATCACCAGATCAAACTCTCACCCTAACACCTGTCTGAGATTTCTCAAAGACCATTTGAGCATCTTTGTTTTCAGCTCTTCAGCTCTTACACCCCAGATTATGTCTGCATTCAAAAGGAAAGCTCCCTGGTTTTGTAGGAATTAAAGATTTTTAGGGATTCTCAACATTCGAATCCTGGAATGCTACTACTCACATGCTATGACTGGTTTGAATCAACATATTGACACTAGTGAGTAAGTTGTTCTCTTTTTATCTGCTAAAGGATATTGTACTGAAGGAAAGGAAATTCCTTAAACATGACTGATGTGCCATGGCAGACAAAGCTGACGAACAGCACTATCCACTGGAGAGCAGGGAGAGGCCAGGAAATCTGACGTGAGACTGAAAATGCTTCTACCTAAATATGGCTCCTAACTAAAAAGATCCCAAGTTGTTCAAGAATGACAGAAACTGGTACTTTGGGCATACCTAGCAGAGTTTTGGTAGCAGGGGGGCTTCAGGGGTGACCTGTGTAGGAGAAGGTCATGGACTGCTCTTCAATCACAGCTGCTTCGGCAACAGACAAGACCAACTCCCCACATGCCAAAACTTGAAGCAAACAGAAGCATATAGCACCTCCGTGAAAACGTATTTAATAAAATAGAGCAGCTGCTGGAGATACGAGATACAAAGGGAGACCTGTGAGGATGTGTAGATAGAGACACAAAAGGAGGCAGTGCAGGAGACAAAGGAAGATGGAGGAGGAAATGTGTGAGGACACATGTGAAGACACAGGAGCAGATACATCCCAGAGGGACTGCAGCCCATGAAGGAATCCCTGCAGGAGCTGGTACTACCCTGAAGGGGACTGCAGTCTGGGGAGGAAACCACACTGGGGCAGTTGAAAAGCGTAAGAAATGTGGAGAGGCAAGAAAGGAAACCACTACACACTGAGGCCAACATTCTGTGCTGCCTGGTGCCTCACTGAAGGCACCAAGTGTAACATTTGGCAAAAGCAAGGGGAGTGGAGACTAGAAAGGAGGGAAGACAAGTGTCTGGATTGAAGTTGAGGTGTCTTCCCTAGGCATTTAATTTTTATCTTGTTTCTCAGTACCCCTGAATCAGTATTTAAAAAAGACGTAGTTGACAATAAATTACAAAATCAGTGAAATTTCCCAACATGAAACTGATTTGCCCATGACAACTAGACAGACTAGAAAAGACAAGTGCTGGTCTTAAATAAGATTATGCTCTATTTAGGAGCCAGACTGGCTGCAAAGGTGCAATTTAGTGCAGAATGTAGATCCCTGAGCTAAGATCTGCTCTGGGATGGTTCCTAGCAAATTCAGCCCTTGGAAGAAATGACAGAGAACAAATGTTAAAGGCAGTAAGAGTGAGAAGCTCTTGTGTTTTGTTATTGCAGATAAGAAGGTATAAGTGCCTCATTCTGGTGTGAGGTCCATTTAGGCCTCTATCTTTCCTGAGATTGTAGGGGAAAGTATGTTAGCACTGGCAAATGTAAGGTGAAATGTCATGACTGTCATTATTTCAATGACAGGTGAAATAATTTTGGATTGAGGGAGGATGCTTCTTTTTTGGAGAAGACTGTAGTGCGCAGGAGTGTATGTCAGTGTGTGGACACCTGCACATATCAAGTCGGATTAGCTGGCGAATAGGATAAGAGGCTTGGGAGCCATGTGTTGGGGCTGCCATAGGTCTGGGCTGGATATGGGTCACACCAGTGGTCTGACAGTTGGCTCCTGGAGGCACCAGGAGGTCCAAGCCAACTACTGGAGAGACTGTGAGGTCAGTAATCAACCAAGTCCCGTCTGTGTGTGTGTGCCTCTGCATAAGTCAAGGGGAGAGCAGGGGATCCGGGGACAGTTCCTGGGGAGATCCATAGTGCGTGTGTGTAGACGCTGGTCTGTGTGGGGGCATACAAAGCAGACTGGAAGGCCAAGGGTCCAGGGTCAGTTACTGCACAGTGTCTAAGGCCAACTACTGGAGGGATCCATATTGTATATATGCCAACATTTCCCATTAACAAGCCTTTAACTGCCAAAGAAGGGGCAGGATTAGGCTGTTTGCACTATCTGTGTTTGTGTGGTCAGCTGTGTATATATGTGTGTGTGTGCATATATATATGTGCACAACGAAAATTTTGTGTTTTCAATTTTGAATTTCAACTGCTATGTCAATAAACAATTGGAAAAGCCTTTGATTTTGGACCTCCTTCATAAAGGCATTAGACAATCGCTGAACCACACCTACAACATATAGTTAATCTGCAACTATATTTATTATTTCTGTGGGAAAAAGATGAAGAGCATGTAATAAAGCAGCTAGTTCAACTACCTGTGTGGAGCCTTCGACAGTTACGACAGAGGATTTCCAATCATTAACATCCTGCCATACTACTGCAGCTTTACCAGCTTTTCCTGAGCCATCAATAAAGATGGTTTTCCCTCCTTGCAAAGGTACAGTTGACACTATCGCTTCAGGCCGTAATTCTAAATTTGGTAAAGAATGCAAAAGCTTATGCTGTGGATACACAAATTTAATATCAGCAAAATAATCAGCTAATGCCACCTGTAAGTCTATTGATTCTCTTAACAATGTCTGGAAGGTGTCTTTTTGAAACGGGAGATAAAGACAATCTGGGTCTCTGCCTGTTAGCTGTTGTACACGCAAGCGACCTTTCATAATTACTGATACAATGGATTCCAGTTGCATAATAATTGATTTCTTTGGAGTGTGCGATAGGAAAATCCACTCCAAAATTATTAACTGAAAAATGTCTGCATCAAATTGACCAAAGAGGTCGTATGGCTGGAAATCATTATTTGTAATAAATAATGATAATGGTAGATGAGCACTAATTCTTCCTGCAAACCCTGTTGCAGTTTTATTCATGACCAATTGTAAATCTTGAAGTGCTTCAGGAGTTAATTCATGCAGGGAGCACAAATCAGGGTCCCCTTTAAGTATGCCAAACAAATTTGTCAGTTCTCATGTAGTGATACCTAACAATGGTCTCAGCCAATTGATGACACCTAGCAATTTTTGTGCATCAAGTTTTTACAGAGTTCACTAATCTTATTTATTGAGGAACAATGGTACGTTCTAC